>NC_092639.1:49478747-49673747 GCF_039555335.1 Amphiura filiformis | reverse complement strand
TTCTTGTGTGCACTAATAATACTTGAGCGTATAATGAAATACATGTAGTCGTACATTTACATCCTTTTACATAGTGACAGTTTTATAAAACCTCATCTTATTCGTCATAATATTAATCAGTCTATGACACTTTATTTCTGACACAGGTGTGAACTACTGACACTGACAGCAAGGAATCCAGAAGCACAGAGGTGGAATATAATCTCTCTCGGATCTATCTCTCATGGATCTATGATCATTGATGATTGCAACGTTTTTGTTTCTTTGTTAATTGGAAAAAGTCATGTAGTTCTGATTTTTGTCATATCTTGGTAAGTAATTCATATGTATTTTAGCGCTTTATTGAACTTTTGCAATGTTAAATACAAACGATCAAGCATCAATTTCATTAAACTTTTAGCCCTTCGTAATTGAAAGATAAAAAACTTTTAACCCTTCGTAACTCAAGTGCTCTGCTCAAGTATAACCGTTTGTAAAGTTACGAATACCAAATACTATTACAAATAAATACGAATGGTCCATGCAGTAAATCCCTGTTACTTTAATACGAAGGTTACCGTTCAAAAGTAAGTTTTTATAGTGAAATGGAACTTATGACTCGTCGTAGATTAGTAAATCTGTAAAATACGCTGATAGCAGAATTTATTTCTGCACATTTTGACAGCTCATTTGTAGCAATTGACTAAATATTGACGTCACATCGTATGTTTAAAATCAATGTAACCAAGATTTGAAAGTTGCAGTAAATTCTATTGATTTGTATTCAGTATATTATGGAAGGAAATCTGTGTAATGATATTTGTTTTTTGTAAGTGCAACTTTCAAATCTGGACCTCACTACATTAAATTGACCGGTGTTTTCGTTTTCTGGGCTGTCGTATCAAATGAGGTGCCAAAATGCGCAGATGTAAATTCTGCTTCCCACGCATTTTACAGATTTGTAATGGCCATTATTTAAGGGGGTTAGTTACTTTTATGTGATGTTTATAATGGCTATAACCATGCATAGGGTCTGGTTATTCTGTCTTCTAGAGTACTGCATCCCATTCTTTACTATTCTCGCGTGATCCTAAACTGTGATGCTGTACAAAATCACATCATTTAATTGTATTCTGGCTGTATAATAAACTAAATTGCTAGTCCTGATCAATGGACATGATGATACAAATGTATCAGGAAATTCGCGTGCTAGCCTGTTTCCTGATGCTGTCCACATGTTGTACATTTACGCTATGACAACACGATATGTAACGCATCGGTAGTAAAAAATGACAATTACCATACCATGCTTACTGAACTAAGAAAAGGTAAAAGTACCAGTGGAAATTTTCAATAGGAAATAAAATTGTGACATAGATGAGTGACATGTTGCATGGAAATATTTCATATATATTAAATAGCATGTATGATTGTGCACTTTGAATTATTTGCATGTATTATGCCTATATTAAACATAACATTTTTGCATAGTCGATATTACCCATACAATTCTCATGCAAATGAATCAAAAACCCATAATATTTAATATGCGTGAATGGGCTATATAGATGTACAAAGATGATAATAACGTTAACAAGCAAGTTGGTTTTGTTAAACTTGTATTCTGGGATTTGTATTGTCTAAATGAACAATAAATCACGATGGGACTTTTGGTAGAATTTACAGACAATTAGTTGGCATAGGCCTATATCCAGTTTTCAACTTCATTCAATCTAAATTATATATTTTATTAACCTTACTTGATTTGTGATATGCGAAAACAATAATATTGTGTTATTTGCAATACGTGTGAATTTCATCATGTTTAAGGTATTCACAATATCATTTGCTTAAAAAATGAATAATAATGGGCGCAATGTCAATCCTTGTGGTATCTACATAGGCCTATTTTATTTTTAATATAATTAATAAATGTAATTAATTAATTGAAATTCATTCATTCTTTCATTCATATATTATTTATTTATTTATTTATTTATTTATTTATTTATTTATTTATTTATTTATTTATTTATTTATTTATTTATTTATTTATTTATTTATTTATTTCTCAGATGTTAAGTGTGCATAATCATCATGGGCTTTCTACTTGATTCAACGAAGATTGTGTTCCTCTCCTGTCTGTTTGTCTTGTGTTTAGTGGAGTTGAATTCGGCATATCCCGTAAGTATATAGTATACCAAATTTTGCCAACTTTGAACATTAAAATGTACGCCTTGTACCTTTTACGAATAAGCTATATCTCAGACACTGAAAATTACATTCTTATGTGATTCTATACCGTGATATTACTCTCTAAATGTAAAATAATGATCCAAAAGAGTGAGTGAGTACACTCATAGAAATTGTTCGTTGGCATTACTTAGTAAGTTGATGTAAGCCGTTGCGTCAACTTTCCGAGTAATGCCAACGCGTACAATTTTGAGTAACACTGACTCGATATCATTATGTTGGTCGCACTCATTTGCACTTACTTTATTGAGTTGTTACAACTCAGAAAATGAAACTAGCCTAGGTTAGCATAATTTTCTAGAGGTGTGCTATAGTACACAAAATTTTGCACTGATTACAAAAATAAATATTTGAATACTGCTAATTGTGCAGAAAATGATCCAATTACGTGAATTAAGTAACAAAGTACCAAATTGGAATAACTCAAAACAAGAAGTACCAGTAACTTAATATGAACGAGTTACATCAACTTACATGTTGAGTTACAATAACTCAACTAATTGGTTCTTTGAACCTTGTTTATTTTTCTAAGTTCCCTGAACTTGAATTCAGTAGTTGGCATTACTTAAAAAGTTTCCTATTTTAGAGTTGTCCAAATTTACTCCTTTTGAATTGCGCCAACAAGGCGAACAAGTCATTTCTATGAGTGTATTATTATGCACTCTAAAATCAAAGATGAAATTTCTCTCCAAAAGAGTGAAATGTCCACTCTTTAAGGAGTCATGAGAGGGACAACTCTTTTTGGTGTGATCCTTTATATGGCCGAAGAGTGAACATTTCACTCTTATGGAGTTAAATTCATTCTTTCAGAGTGAAAAATCATTCTTCTTGGGGTGATATTCACTCCTTTGGATTGCATAAATACTCACTCTTTGGTTCTTTTACATTTTGTGAGAGTACATGTATACTAAGCATGAAACCGAAAGACCATTATTTGCTGTGAAACTCAATTGTAGGATTGCATATCATATATAGCTACATAATAGAGACCAAAAAGTGCAGCCTTTTCTGATATAGTGCTTTTATCCTTGACTAAGTCAAACGTTGTGTTTTAGCATGTGTATAGGCCTTACATTTACACGTGTTACAATCAATATAGGCCTAATTAATTGAGGATTTTAAATATCATTGAAAATGATAAATTTTAGTTGAAAAAGGCACTCAAATTACTTCATTTAATCATTGAATTACTATCAATATTTGTGTCCAGAACAAAATGGTGATAGGCAAAGGCGTGTTGCAGTTTTCAAACATTGTCAAAGGAGCAGACTCATTTTTAATGAAATTCAGTTTAATATTAATATTATAAATTGCAGCTGAAAAGGACAGTCAAATTACTTCATTTAATCATGAAATTGTATACATCTCTGTCCAAAACAGAATGGTGGTAGAGACAAGCGTGATGCTATTTTCAAAGAAGCAGACCTAGAAGAAGAAACAGGCAAGTTTATCATGGTTAATTAAAATTTAAAAAAATAATACCAGAAACCCTTTGCATAATAATATTCACGTCATATTAAAGACCCACAAATAAAAATAAAAAATAGGGGGGGGGCAAGCGATTTTCCCGGATGCCCAGGCCTTAAATAGTACATAATTTATGTAAAGATAATGTTAATTTGTTTTCTTTTTCTAGAAATCAACCTTCAAACTGCAAATGATGGAGGAGGAGGAGTGCCGGGATGGCTTATCGCTGTCATCATTGTCTTAGGTATGCTAATTATAACTCAAAAATGGTTCCATTAAAAACCGTTTCTGTCCTAAACCTTATTAACTGGTTCTATGTCTTTAAGCACAAAATAACCCGTTGTTTTTTTAAAAGAACCGTTTCAGGTTTTACATTATCTTTTAGGCTCTCAGATTCACGTAGAAACCTCTCATAGTCCAAGAACTACACTCATAGAAATTGTTCGTTGGCATTACTCAGTAAGTTGATGTAAGTCGTTGCGTCAACTTTCCGAGTAATGCCAACGCGTACAATTTTGAGTAACGCTGACTCGATATCATTATGTTGGTCGCACTCATTTGCACTTACTTTATTGAGTTGTTACAACTCAGAAAATGAAACTAGGTTAGCATAATTTTCTAGAGGTGTACTATAGTATACAAAATTTTGCACTGATTACAAAAATAAATATTTGAATACTGCTAATTGTGCAGAAAATGATCAAATTACGTGAATTAAGTAACAAAGTACCAAATTGGAATAACTCAAAACAATTTAAGTACCAGTAACTTAATATGAACGAGTTACATCAACTTACATGTTGAGTTACAATAACTCAACTAATTGGTTCTTTGAACCTTGTTTATTTTTCTAAGTTCCCTGAACTTGAATTCAGAAGTTGGCATTACTTAAAAAGTTGACGCAACGACTTACATCAACTTTTTAAGTAATGCCAACAAAGTTGATTAGTTGACGGAACTTTTTGAGCTTTTTCAGCATTTATTAAGTGCGGAGAACTAAAATGAATGGTGTTGTGGCAACTTTTACACTATTTTTGAGTTGTCCAAACTCACTCCTTTTGAATTGCGCCAACAAGGCGAACAAGTCATTTCTATGAGTGTATGAGGCTCAAGATCTGCAGCTAAACAATTCATAACTTAAATAGAAATATCAAAATCTCATTTATAAAACAAGTTCCACAACATCCGCTCGGGTATCAGTTGTTGTGATTTTAAATAACTAGCTAAACATCAGAGTGTTGTAAAACCAATTTATGGTGAAATTGAAAAGAAATGATAATAAGGAGCTTGATTTTTTGCTGGCAAATGTGCACACGTATACGCGTATTTATAATACAGTACGATGTAAAAACACTTTATGACATTTTTGAAGATCATCAGATAATTCAATTTATTCGAGTCGAGAGTCATTAATTAGTGCAAATGTGAGTCAGGATTACAAAGACGAAATAAAGCACTGTCGGGCCAAAATATTATATTAATCATGTCTAATACAAGTAAGGTTAAAACCATCCAATGGTAGAGTGTCCAAACAGTGAAAGTAGTCTTGGTGTTACATATCATGCATATGGCTTTATCGCAGTACTGTTCCGTATTAATGGTCTATTATCTAGACATGTAGACTGACCCTCGCTAAATAACTGTTGTAAAACATATTATACCAAAAAGTACCTACTCCTCTTTAAATATTAGCCATTATTCCTAAACGGTTAATTGTATATGCCACATTTGGAATGCAGTCGAGGCAGAATTTATTTCTGCGCATTATATGACCATGACACCTCATTTGTTGCAATGGGTCCAATATTGATGTCACAACGTACATTTTAATGGAAGTAACCCAAGATTTGAAAAAGTTGCAGCAAAATCCTATTGCCATGTATTCAGTATCCATTGAAGGAAATCTGTTCAGCTCTCATTGGATTATTCTTTTTGTTTCATGCATTTGGAGAGGATCAAAACATGTGATAATCAATAACAATAATGTCATTATTCACATCAGTGATCATTATTTACGTAATATCAAATTGAAACATAATGAAGATTTCAATATTATTTCCTGACTACCAAGGTCCTAAATGGCCAATTGCAAGTAGTTCTTTCAGTGGTTAAGTTTATAGATACAAAATTTACCGACTGGGAGGTGTTCACAATAGATGTAACCCTTGGTCTTCATTTTCTTGGTCACAGAAAACATTGAACTTGTGAATAATGACATTTTCTTATTGATTATTACATGTTTTGACCTCCAAAATATCCACGAAACAAGAAGAATAATCCAATGAGCGCCGAAAACATTATTTTCCATGTGTACTGAATACATGGCAATAGGACTTTGCTGCAACTTTCAAATCTTGAGTTACTTTCCTTTAAATATTCGTTGCAACATCAATATTGGGACCATTGCAACAAATGAGGTGTCAAAATGCGCAGAAATAAATTCTGCTTCGACTGCATATTCCAAATTTGACATAGCCTACAATCAACTGAAACAATGACCATTAAGTAAAGAGGGGTAATTACTTTTTGGTAGATGTTTAGAATGGTGGCATACGATGATTATATAGAAAGCCTTCATCAGGCCTATAAATTGTTATATTGTCCCCACAAAATGTTAGTTTTCACCGTATATCAGCATGTGCTCCTTTAATTTTTATATAGCCAAACATTGGGGTAAAACAAAAGAAATATTTCATTCCAGCACCTATTTGTAGTCGTCGATCGTTACTGATGCCGATCTGTTCAATGTGTTAGCCATACGTAAATTTAACCATATATTTCGATTGTATGAATTTAAACCTCGTGTTCACCAGCAAACGTATTGATCAAGTCTGTTAGGGGCCGTCCATAATTTTCGCCATTTTCACTTACGTACAAAGCGTACGTAAGAGGGAGGGAGGGGGTAAAAATCCTGGGCAAGTGTACGTAAGAAAAATGGCGATTTGTTTGAGCAATAAAAAAATATGAAAGTGAAAAATTATATCTTTTCCAATATTTTATTCATAAGTTATAACCAATTGACCTAAAATTGTTCAATTCGTTTTAGCAATTTCTATAACATGCCATGCAATGCAAACAATGATCTTCTCTTTAATTATGAGTCTAATATGCACAGTGGTCATACTTTACATGATGCTCATTTCATACCAAAATGCTTAAAAAAGTATTTTCTATCTGCGCTAGGATCAATGGCAGCTAGGCTCTAATGTTGATTGTCACTGTTGCGACAAAAGGCATAAAACCCATAGTTTAATTGCAAAAACATACACCAAACAAGGGATGTCCCCTGGTTCCCCTTATATGATGTGATCGCGGGGTTGTGGAAAAGAAAGTATAGGATGTTCAGCAGATTTTGGAGTGCATTAGCCATGCATTTAGTTTAGATTCAGGCGGTATTTAAAGCTAGTATATTTCAATTTATTGATGGCTTTCGTTTTCATGAAAATATGGTTTTAAAAGGAAGTTTTTTCAGCATTTCTAAACTTATCTGGAAAATAATAATCCAGAACCAACTATCCTCCTGGAACACTAATATAACCATAACCCTAATCGAACCTTTAACCTAAACTCTAACCTCAACTCCAACCCCAACCCAACATTTTGCTATTAGTAATAGTAGTTGGCCTACTCGTGGAAATTCTTCGCCATTTTATTTGTACGTAACTCGAGGGAGGGAGGGGGGTAAAAAGTTACGTACGCTTTGTACGTAAGTGAAAATGGCGAAAATTATGGACGGCCCTTACTATATCAACTATATCGTCAAGTATGTCACTGTTGCAAAGACGTCTAACGTGTTTCATATTCGTCTAAACACCTGTTTAAAGTTTTACGTCGAACTTTACCATCTGGTGTGATTGCTTATTCATATAGGTAATTACGTGAACTTTTTCAGTCTGTTCCACATTGCTTTACGTAATGTCATGATCATATTCATGCAAGAAATTGTTAGTCACTGTTTGCGTGATGTAATATTAATAGAAAAACCTTCAAGGCAACGTACCTTTCCCGCAAACAAAATGTTTTGGAAAATATTCGTCATGAAGGTTGGAGATTTTAAAAAAAGGTTGCTTTTCAAGAAGTATTTAAAAAAATGTCTGGTTATGAAAAGGGTACAAAACGGGTTTTAAAAGATACTTCAAAACGTTCTAATATAACCTTATTTTAGTGTTGATACAATATTTATAACTTGATGTTTAAAGAACCAATAACGTCTTGACAACATTTAAAAAATACTGTTGTAGTGCTTTGTTTTACAAAACGTTTTCATGATCCGTGTTAGGCAAAAGCCTAAAAAACATTTTTCATTTTTTTCTGTCTGTGTTTCCAAAATATGTCGTTATACGTAGGGGGGCTAGAGCTTCTTTTTGCTGTGTATGGCCAAATTTTGATGACATTATTCGTTCTAAATGATACATTTTGTTTTTTCTCTCTTGTTTTCTGCAGTGTTCGTTGTCTTGATACTGGTATTAGTGGCGATATGGGTGTGCATTCGGTGTGTGTGCTCACAGCGTGTTGAAGATTCACTGAAAAACAAACACAGCTACAAAACTTTACGAAATTTACAAAAAATACGAGCTCTAAAATACGAAAGTAAGTTATACAAAATGCGTGTAATGATTGGCAGTTGTTTAATTTTCTTTATTTCACTGTTTAATTTTCTGACATTATTCACAATACGTGGATGTCGATACGCGAGTTGTCTTAAAATGCACATAATTTGCTTTACTACTTCCTTTTTTAACTTCAAAGGGTCACAAACTACTTTGTTCAATTGTTAGAGTATTTATCATCCATAATATATCAAATTTAAATTACTTTTTAGTATAATTATTTAGGGTAGGTCGGGTTGCGCCAATCAAACAATTTTTTATGCCTAACAATGCAATGCTATATCATGTAGATCTATATATGAAAGAACAATTGGAACGGAATATCCTACTTTTTTTTTTAATGACATGTAGGGCCTGCATGTTTATGGCTCCCTATGGGCTCTCTGTACATGGGACTCACGTCTTTGCGTCCCCTTTGAAGAACGGTATACTCTCATGGTTCAAGGTTCGAGTCTAGAAAGTATAGAGACCCGTACAGACAGCCATTAACCAATTGAATGTATTACTGAACGGGTTTCGTTGCGTGGATGTGTTAATAAATAATTTTAATCACAATTACATTGCCACTGGGACGCGGTATATTAGCATGATTAGTCCGGCTGCAAACTATTGAACTATTGTTTGATTAGGTTAGATGGTTTTGTAAGTTAAATTTGATTATTATTCTATAAGTGGTACAAAATGAGATTATGGGGGGGGGGTAGAATTGTCACCCAAAAATCTAATAATTGTCTATTATATTTCATTAATTTTGCAGAGGAGACTATAGTCATACCTGAACTGAACATAGTTCATAGTTCAGTTAACGGTGTCAGCGTCACCCCAGAACTTGAAAATTTCCCCGACGTATTCAATGTAAAGGTTTATTACACCATAGAGAAACAGCAGAAACTAGGTCCTTTTGAAGGCGGAGACAATAAACACGAGCTACCTCTTGCAAACAAACAGGAGCCCAAGAGAGTAACGGCTGATGCAGCTGATCCGTATGGGTACAAAGCGCAGTGTTCGTTTGCTATCCTAGAAGGTAATAGTATATCATAATTATGTAAAACATCCAGTTTAATTTATAACAGATTCTTACTAAATAACGTCCAGTAAATAGATAGGTAATATCCATGCGTTAAATATATATTTTTATACATACTTTGAAAAGCAACTAAAAAGAAAGCTCTTGCAAAATGGCATAAGATATTTTTATATTAATCGTATTATTTTCATTACTTTCTTAAAAGAAGCTTTTGTTTGTTTGTTTTTGATACTTTTCATTACATTACTTTCTTAAAGAAAGTAATGAAAATAATACGATTCTCTAAAGTCAATGCATTTTGATATAGGCTATATTTGCCACCCAGATGATCATTATGAGCTTGGCAGAATTAGTATTTTTGCAAATTAGCTCATTGATTAGGCAAATAATTCAATTATGCAAATTAGGTGGTGGCAAGACAATATAATATATTAGAATATATTAGAAAAACATGCAAAATAAAAGTGCTCTGAACATAGATAATTTCATATTAATGAACCTTTTCAGTCATGCTAGCTCATTAACTACATTGAGTATAGCCTATTGATAAAAACTGTATGTTACAAAGACAATCTAAATTGATGTATTATGAAAATTCGCTTCAAACAAAAGGCATAATATGCCTTTGTCCTACTCAATTAATCTGTTTAAAATATACTCAGAGCATTAACTTTTTTTGAAATGTGTCATCATTTGACCGATATGAAAAAAGTCATTTCTAGGAGAAAACAAGCACGACAAATTTGTTTTTATATAATTATACTGTACATATAAAAGGTATCAAAAAATAAAAAAGAAACAAGTTCTTAAAGACACTGTACTAAATCTAAATAACAAAATAAAGGGATAGATAGATGGTAAACATTTTATGCGTACTTTGATACCTGATGCGGCACAATGTGACCTCATTTCAATTCCGCTAAGCTATACGTATTTAAATGATAAAGGTAGAGTTATTAAAAGTAAAAAGTGACAAATCTGGATATTTCTTCCTTCAAGGTGATTTGTTGCCTATTGTTACGGGCTCATTAGAGCGTGACAGATGAATGCTCACTCCACTGTGTTCAATTGCGTTCTTTGAGGGAAAAGTCGATGTAAATTGTCTCACTTTTAAAAAGCTCTCTTTTTTATTCAAATTTTGTGAGTTGGTGAAATGAAGTCTAATCGTGCCGAATGAGGTATAAGAATACGTAGAAAAATTTCTCCATCTATCAACCACGTTATTTCGTAATTTAATTTGAATGTCTTTTAAAAATTTGCTTCTGTTTAAAGTGTTCGGATACTTTTGCGCGCAAAAAGAGCTCTTAAAAACGTTAAATGGGTTCTATCATTGCGGTTTTATAGTCCATTAACATTGTGGACAACAAATTATAGAAAAGAAATGCTCCCGTTAACTTACTAAATGGATGTATCAACAATATTTGTCCCTGAAAGCAAGAACTATTCACCTTATTTATATTTCACCAATCACGAAATCAGCTGAAACAATCCTACAGATACAACTCTTCAGTGTTTCATTTCATTTTATTTGTGTTACACTATATTTGTTGCCATATGTTTATGTGTATGAAGTTTACATATTCGTTACATTTTCCATCATGTAAATTTCGATCTTAATTTTTGTATCCTAAGGTCCGATCATTGAACCAATAAACAACCATTCTCGCACCTCAGCAAGTACAGCAACAGTTCGAATGGTAGAATGCTCGAATTTCCGTTCCAACACCCCTGTACAGATTTCCTACTTCGACGGCGACGCAGCGCTCGGAGAATTCCCCGCTGATGGCGAACATAAGTTACAGAAATTAAAAAGAACGACGAAAGATGTCAAAGCTAAGGCAAGTGACGAGGTCGGCAATGTTGCCGAAACAACCTTCGAGATTGATCAGAAGATACCAACCGTGTCATACCAACGCATCTCGAGAACACCGACTTCGATTATCGTCAAGGGCGTAGCGCTTGAGCATTTCCCTAATATGGAGAATGCTATCATTACGTATACGTCTGAAGGACACGAAGAACATCAAGCATCGAGTGACAGCGCTGAACATGAGGTGGCTGATTACGGGCAAAGTTTCCAGGGGAAAATATTGGCCAAAGCCACGGATACTAATCAGGAATACATCGGAGAGTGTGAGATTAAGATAGACGGACCAGGTATGGCATATAAAAGTAGAACATAACTGCTATTCTATTACCTTCGCGCACTGTGATTTATTGAAACGCGTCACGTGAAAGACCATTAATTAGCAATAAAGTGGCCAGGGCAACGAACTTTATCACTTACGCTTTGGCTACGCGTAGGCGCTCCACATTGAGGTAAACAACTTGAAATATTTGGGCAAAAAATGTGCTATTTTCTCTTTAAATCGCACTATTTTGTGGTAATAGAATAGAAATAAAGGGTACAGCATTATCCTTTACAGACAAATAACGTGTCCTCGGCAGTAAAAACGTTTAAATAATGGGTTCGGCTGCGCCTCACCCATTATTTACGTTTTTACTGCCTCGGACACATTATTTGCGTGTAAAGGATAATGCATTACCCTTTATTTCTTAAGTAATTAATGACATGAAATAATAACCAAATTGCTTCGACCAATTGGTACAGTTAAGCGTTCCTACTGATGTCCAATCTATTTTGTGTGAAGTACCATGCGGGTAATGCTCAACAGAGGTTTACATTATACTGTAACATCCTAATACATGCAAACATTATAACACTACTTCCCTACTTTTATTAGTAATATGTCCGTGTACTGCAATTGCGCCTGTATGGGCACATCATTCTCCATTCATTATTAGCTTGAAGAAATGTGATAATGAGAATGACTGATTCTTAAAAACATCATTTTGTAGTACTTTAGCCTCCTCGAACGTCAATGACTTCCTAGCCTGACGGTTTAAAAGTAACAAAACATCAGTTCTCCTGATGCAACAAGATGATTCTGTTCCACCTTCTGTACAAAATGATCGTTTATAATGAATGTATTAAAACCACAAAGAATAAAACAGTTAAATGAATTGATCTGCAAGGTATATTGTGATATTGCCTTTATGCTACCTATACGTTTCACATTATGAATATATTGTCATAATATTGGTCATATAAAATGTCTCGAGGCAATTTTTTCCAACAAGTTTTTCAATTATTTTATTTGGATTTGATTTCTTTTTAGGTCCAATGATCAACCCAATCGCCGAACATTCCCGTACATCCATCAGCACAGCTACCATCCGTCAAGTAACATGCAGTTACTTCCCGGCTGCAGCCCCAGTACAAATCACTTATTACGACGGGGAGGAATCTCTAGGCGAATTCCCGGCAGAAGAAGACCACAGACTATCGGGCCTGAAGATGACATCACAGGATATCAAAGTTAAGGCCGCCGACGATTTAGGCAACATTGCAGAAACATCGTTCACAGTTGATCAAAACATACCTATGATAGCATACGAACGCGTATCGCGAACACCAAAATCGCTAGTAGTAAAGGGTGTGAAGCTGGAGAACTTCCCTAACAAAGACTTTGCTGTCATTACGTATTCATGCGAGGGACATGGAGATCAAAAAGCCAAAGGATCGATCGGTGAACATGAGTTGGCTGGGTATAGTCAGAGTTGGGAAGGTGGAGTGGTTAGAGGTACAGCGTCCTACGGGAATGAGTACACGGCAGAGTGCCAGATTAGCATTGAAGGCCCAGGTAGGATACATTCCACTTAACGCATCAGTGCTGGTAAAATGTTAAGGTTAATCGTGTAATATTTTTTAATTTTCAAGTTTAAAACAAAGACTGATCTTGTAAGTTAAGAAAAGGACATCGTTATTGTAATCATGTTGGTTTTCAAGGATTGGTTCTTATCATTTTGGGACACCCTGTCCCTGAACCACTGCTTACTCACACTCCCCGACTGAACCACTACTTACTCACACTCCCCGACAAGGTCTCGCACAAACTGTCCAACTTAATGATGCAAGTAGTGAATGAAATGTAAAATGTACTTGGCCTTTGAAAATGTTTCAAACAAAACTGCCAAGAGGTTACATGGGAGAATTCCCTTCAATTGAACATAGGAGGTTTTCCCTGCCCAACGATGGTTGAGCTGGAAAAACCTACTATGTACTTCTGGCCCTTGAACATGTTTAAAACAAAACGACCAAGAGGTTACATTTGCGGTTTTGCTTTAAATATGTTTAGGGCCCAATGACACCTAGGAGGTTTTCCTTAATGACCAACGACGATATGTAAATACCATAGATGATACTGTCTAAATGTGATTTATTATGACCAAAAATCAGGTCTCTAAATTTGACTAACGTGCGATCGTAATCTTCATGTTTCCAAAGGTCCAATGATAGAACCCGTTACCAACCAATCCCGTACATCAGTCAGCACAGCAACAGTACGACAGGTTCAATGTAAGAACTTTCCTGCTGATAGTCTGGTACAATTCACTTACTACGATGGGGATAAATCACTCGGTAATTTCCCTGCTGGACAAGACCACAAGCTAACCAATCTGAAGAAAACAACGGAGGAAATAAAGATCAAAGCAACAGACGATTTTGGAAATATTGCTGAGACTTCATTCACCGTCGACCAAAACATGCCATCGGTCTCATACGAGAATATCTTCAGAACCACTAAGGCAATTTTCATCAAGGGCGTCAAACTTGAGAACTTCCCCGATGGAGCTAATGCAACAGTTACTTATTCATCCGAAGGACATGACGATCATCAATGTCCTAGTTCGAGTGAAGAACATGAAGTACCAGGATACCGTCCTAGCTGGGAAGGTGTGCTTATTGCCACGGCAACGGATGAGACTAAAGAGTACACGGGAGAATGTAAAATCAATATAGAAGGTAAGTATCAGTTTGAATCCTCAATAATTCTGGGACATTTTCCAGGGTCTAGACCCTGGAAAATGTTCCAGCATCCATCATAAAATTGATGTACTAATACATACTAAAAAGTATCACCGTACTTAATGGTACACCATGCACTACCTATTTGTCTTGATCCTGTTAATCTCCATGCCAGTTTCGGGTAAAATCATCTCATGAAACATTCAATTTCAGGTAAGACCTTTATTTAGTAGACAGTAGTTGCTGACCTCAGACTACTGAGTACCAACTTTTATATGACAGAGGTACCAGTTTATAACCTAAATGTCATCTTTATCTTTCTTTATAGTTCTTATGGAAACTTATCACATCTACGTAACAACATCGGACAAGCGAGGAGCTGGTACTGATGCCAATGTACACATTGTTCTATATGGTGACAACGATGATACAGGTATGTACCCATAATGATGAACGAGTAACATCTACGTGACAACTTTAGACAAGCGAGGAGCGAGTACTGATGCCAATGTAAACATTGTTCTATACTGCTCCAGAAAAGTATCCTTACACTTGAAAAAATAATCACAATTTCAAAACTGGACCATATTGGGGTAAATTGTTTTTTTTTAAATAGATGCACTATCTAATTCGGCACATGACACCCCATTGATCCATTGTGACTTCAAGAAGCAAAGTTACAAGCATTTGATTATACGAAGGTCCAGTTTTAAAAGTGACAAACTGGCCTATTCAAAACTCCACGGACTAGACATCTGGTTTGAGAGTGTTAAATGGCTAATTTATGTGTGCCTTTAATTTAAACAAAAGGAACAAATGAAAACTGAAACAAAAGAGCTGACAAATAAAATGGAAGTTATGAAAAGTACAGAGAAGTAGTAAAAACTGAAATAAATACTGCTTTAAATAAAGCCTCATTGAAGAAACTGCGCTTGTTGGAATCTTTTTGCGCCTTGTATTGGCCAGTTTGTCACTTTTAAAACTGGACCTTCGTGTATTCAATTGCTTGTAACTTTACTTCTTGATGTCACATTGGATTCAATGTGGTGTCATAATGTGCAGGATTAGATAATGCATCTATTACAAAAACAAATTTACCCCAGTATGGTCCAGTTTTGAAATTGTGATTATTTTTCCAAGTGTAAGGATACTTTTTTGGCGCAGTATATATGGTGACAACGATGATACAGGTACAACTTTAGACAAGCGAGGAGCGAGTACTGATATGCCAATGTAGACATTACATAATATTGTGACACCGGTGATGCAATACTGTAACATCAATTTCTGTGTCAAGATCTGACAAAGGGCTAGAGACTTATACTAAAAATATGGTACTACTACCATTGGGACCAGTCAACTTATTTAGGTTATATATAAGGGGCTGTGCAATAATTATGAGCCCTAGGGGAGGGTAAAATTGGGGGGGAAGAAATTTTGACGAGCCGAGAGGGTAGAGGCAAGCACTTTTTGGAAAGCCGAGAAGGGGGGAAAGTAATTTTGGCACACATTTTTGAGGCATGGGGTGCCTTTTAAATAAAACGCTCTAAAAAGGCTTAGGAAAACTGTACGGAAACGCTTAAATATGCAAATGCTCGCAACATGTATATAGACCATTTAAGGTTTGCAAATTGGGATCCCAAAAATTTGGCATGTGCAAGGCGGAGGGCAAATATTTTGGTGGGCCGAGGGGGGGGAGCGATTTTGGCGGGCCGTTTGAAATGTTACCGCCCCCGGGGGCCTCATAATTATTGCACAGCCCCTAATAATTACAGAATTCTAACGTATACATAAAGTTAAATTCTCGTTTATTGATCAGATCACTAAAAGTTATGATCTTATTTTCTTAACCATTTCTCATCTATTTAACAGGTCAAATAGCTCTGGAGAAATCCTCAAGTAACATGAACAAATTCGAACGTGGCAACACCGATGAATTCCATGTGAAAGCTGTTCAAGTTGGAGAAATTCCCAAAATTAGGTAAATTGTTTTATACTACAAAATCCCAATTGACCATTTGTGTAATGCCCGTAATCCTTTGCAATAGAAACCCAAATTACGTCATTACATTTTCATTGACAATGTCCCCTTTGCCGATGATGTTTGTTTTTTGTTGTTTGTTTTTTTGTTTTTGTTTGTGTTTTTTTACAAAGCATTTGGCAATTATTAAAATAGCCAATTGGGCTTACCTTCCGGCATGCATTGCCACATGTTATATGGGATTCTGTCGTGAAAACTGCTTATTTTGACTGCCCAGTCCGAGAAGTGGGTAAGTGCAATAGCTTCCCAATGAACATTTGGCAATTTACAAACAATACATTGTACATCTACACATGCAAGGCAGCTATTGCACTTACCCATGCACTTCTGGCACTGAGCAGTCGATTTTTGCCATTTAGGCTTTTGCCATTTAGGCTGATGACTTGACCTCACAAGTTGACTGGTTCACTGCGTTCCCAGCTTAGGTTGGATACACTAATATTCTTGGGAATCAAAGTTGTTTTTAGCATTAGGTCATATACGTATTGAAAATGAGAGTGCATCAACCTCCGTGGGAAACGCAGTGGACCAGATCAGATCGGCCTGGATGGAGAAAGTTCAAGTCTTGAGTACTATTGTCTGGATTTGCCAAACAGAATTAAACAAGAATGATCTACAATCATACTGATGCATCTGTTTACAGGACTCTGTAATCGTATTCAAGATTAATATGCATATAATTGGGTGGTACAAGGAATTATTTTTTATTGAAATAAAGGCAGTATTATGGTCCCGATTATGGCATGTAACCCCGCATGTAAGAAATTGAAGCATGATAATTGATATAATATTTTGCGACGTTGGTTTTTGCTGTATCAATTTAAAGGACAAATCAATAACTACCGTAAATATTCGTATATAAGCATATAGGTGCCTATGAACGGGTTGCTCGGACAAGAACGAAATTTAACTAGAGTTTGTTAAACTTTTTTATTTCTTTTCCTTTTAAACACAAAATAATGTTAACACAGATATTTGTAAATTAAAAGAAACAAATGAACCATGAAACAAACTACCATAAAATTTGATCATGTCCGAGCAACCCGTTTATAGGCACCTATGCTTATATACGAATTTTTACCGTATCTGTAAAACTTTCATTCAGGATCGGACACGACAACAAGGGAGGTTTCGCAGGCTGGATGCTGGACAGAGTGGAGATAGAAGCACCTTCTCTCAGCACACGATTATACTTCCCGTGTGGACGATGGTTTGATAAGAAGGAGGACGATGGAGAGATTGAGAGGGAACTACCCGCAGTCGAACGTAAGTTTTATCCCTGTGGAAACGGAAAGGCAAATACGAATGTAGTTTGAAGGCGACTTTTAGATTGCGATACCCAAAATAACTTTGTATAATGGTAGCGAATTTGAATTAGGGCTTATAACCATGTTAACGTGTAAGTACTTTTAAGTAGTATTAAAATAAATATTGACGTTATGCTATAAAAGAATATTCACAGCGATGATCTTTTGTGATGTATCTATGGTATTTTGTGATGTATCTTCTGAGACACTTAATTTAAGATTTAAGTATAAGGATCGTCCTTACCAAATTACTGAAGTTCACTTAGTTACCGTTAATCGTTGCATTCAATCTTTTGCATAGGTAAGATGGACACCTACCACATTTACGTGACCACTTCTGACAAGAAGGGTGCAGGTACTGACGCTAACGTCTACATCGATATCCACGGTGAAGAGGGAGAAACAGGTATATTAGTAAAATTGGAACCTCAAAAAAAATTAAAATTGCTTTTAATAGTAAACCAAATCGTTGGTATGCATTTAGTATTTTAAAACAAAACAAAACAGAGCAAAAAAAATACCCAAAGTCTTGTGTATTGTAAAACGATATTCCTTTGTGATTTCAATATTTGAAATGTTCAACTTAATATTTTCGGCTTAATTGGAGTGTTGCAATGCTCATGTTATTAACGCTTTTTACAGTTATTCCAAGTTGGTCTTTTATATATACCTTAACACTTGCGATATTTGATTTCAGGTCAACAGTTCTTGAAATCTTCAAAAACAAACACAAATAAATTTGAGCGAGGCGAAATGGATGAATTTGAAATAGAAGCTATCAAAATTGGAGGTATCAAGAAGATCATGTAAGTAAACCGAGAATTGATTTATTTAATATGATATTGTACACTTTAGATTACAAGGATTTAAAAATTAGAATTAAATTTAAACCTTAGGATTGTAATTAGGGACCAATCAATTTTAGATTTAAAATTAATCGTATAGATTAAATTTTAAATCTTAAAGATTTGATTTTAAACCTGTAAGATTTAATTTAAATCTAATACTTGATTGGTCCCTAATCACAGTCACCATGGTCACAGAGGATTTGTTTTAAATCCTTGAAATTGAAAGTGTAGATAATAGTAATATTGCATACGTGCATAGTTAGCATTTTATTTTCCTTTAGTGTTAGCGTGATATATTACGAAATCGTCGCAAGACCAAGATACTGTTTCCCAATGACGTGGATGCTGTACATTATACATTGTAACACATGATGTAAATCACTACGATCCAGAATCCTTAAACAAGGGGGCCAAAATTCTTCCAGCATGACACTTAAACAACTCAAATTTTGACAACCAATTGCAACCAACTCAAGTCACTTTCTGGAAAGCTGGACTGAACCCTGTCACTCTGATGTAAATGGTTCCTCCATTTGGGTCATACACTGCCTGTGGCTGTATGACAAACTGATAAACTGATTATCTGGGATAGGGAAATAATTCCTTGCGAACTATAAGCTGTCGAGAAGTCAAGAAAAATTGCTTAAATCTTAAAGGGAACTGCAAAAGTAATGTTTATCATGAATCATAATTTCTCATTAGAATCGGTCACGACAACAAAGGAGCATTCGGTGCTGGATGGATGTTAGACAAGGTTGAAATAGAATCGCCTCAAGCGCCTGGAAAAAGACTATACTTCCCTTGCGGACGATGGCTTGATAAGAAAGAAGACGATGGGCTCATTGAGAGGGAACTTATCCCCATGGAACGTGAGTATGGTCATGAATAGAATAACTCACACACACCGCCACCACACACACAAACATTAAAAGGTTATTTTTTAATGTTATGTGAAATAGTTTTGTCTTTTGATTCGTTTTATGCAAGTTATTCTGGCTTTTAATGTGATTTTCATAAAACGTGTTTTTACCCAGCAAACACAAAACGTTTTCGACATCATTCGCAAAAGGTTATAAAAGGTTGTCAGTAAACGTTTAAATGTCGGGTTATATAAAGGGTATATTAAGAGTATAAAACGTTTTCATAACCTTAAAAAACATTTTTTGATTTTTGATAATCTACTGCTCAGCAAACAAAAACGTTTTACAGAAAACGTTCAAAATGTCGGGTTATATAAAGGGTATAAAAACGTTTTAATAACATTCCAAAAACATTCTTGAAAACTTGATACAAAACATTCTAAACAGAATGTTATTTTGAGGTTGAAAAAAATATTTTGCGAAAAATGTTTGCCCAAAATATTTTCAATAACGTTTTAAGAACGTTTTCATGACCTTTATATAACCCGACATTTAAATGTTATTAAAAGGTTTTGCAAAAACATTTTAAGAACATTTTGTGTTTGCTGGGTTCAAATATTTTAACATAATGTTATTTAAGTATTGACACAATATTTGCCAAAAATGTTTGCAAAAATAGTTTACAATAACATTTTTTGAAAACATTTAAAAATATTGTTGTAGTGTGTTTTCATACAAAACGTTTTAAAACGTTATCATGACCTTTATATAACCCGACATTTTAATGTTATTAAACGTTTTTACCTAAACCAAAAGCCAAAATGCAACTTACTTAAAATGTTTTTAAAACGTTTTTGTGTTTGCTGGGTAGCCATTAGTTAAGCCAAGTTATTGTATGGCTTTTTGGATATTTCTCCAGGTTTTAACAAAACATTACAAACTGTTTTATGTTTAAGAAATGTTTACAGATGTTACTGATTTTAGAATAGTTTGTCATTGTCATTTAGAGTATATTAGAGTTTCTTCAAAAAAAAAAAACAGAAAGAAAAAGAATTACATTAAAAACTCGATTTTATGTTTTAAGTTGGTGTGGTTTTTACTATTTTTGTATGTGTGTTTTTAAATATTTTCCTCGACATGTCCAATGGTTTGTATGTTTTCCCGGTTTTGGCTATGTTTTCCAATGTTATCAAGACAGTAACGTGAGACCGTCACAGTTTAAATGTAGCTCTCAACGGCTAGGTTTTACAATCAGGTATACGTCACCCACGAGCTGTGCTTTATACGAATGATGCATATGAGCATTATGATAAGCGACTTCAGAGGGAGGCAGACGTGGTGACATAACCAGATTCTAAAATTGCATCATAACAGAATGAATTTGCATTTTCAAATTAAATAAATTATATTGTTTAGTATAAATGAATTTAAATGATCCACAAGTGCTAAAACCAGGTGTTGGAATGGTTGATTTTCTGTAGCGAGAAGTCCTTGATCCAAGGGGATCAAGTTGTTGTGCACTCCTGATAACTTCTTCTACTCTTATGTAATGTAGAGAATGACTTACAACTTGTGTAAAAGTTTTCCCAGATTTACCCAAATAATAGGCAGTATACACTCGATTTCACTCGATGCGGACGTGCTTTATCGGTCTGGATAATCATGCATTTATCAGATAGGAGATAGAACCACGAGGCTAAAACCGCTGCAGCCGTAACCAGTACTACACCATATGAAATACAATACGCCACATATTGATGATGATACTGTTATTGGGGATCTTATTATTACTGATTTTGTGGACAATTAAATAAAAGCTGAAAAGATGTCCGAAATTAACAGACAAACGAAGGTAACAAATAGCTGAAGAAGGCATGGATCAGCTAACTGCAGATGAGAAATTTCTAAACTGCTTCAAATCTGTCATATCAGAGACAATGGACAAGGAATTGACCATTATGAGTAACACAATAGACGAATTAAAGACAGAATTAAGTCTCAAAATAGGAGCCATGAAATCAGGTTACGACGAGCACATTGAAAAAATAGAAGGAGAACTACGTGAACTTTGGGTACAAAATGAAGAGTTGGTTAAGAAAAATGACAAACTTAGAAAGGGTATGGACATGGCTATAAGGGCGTGGAAACAAGTCGTCTATGGTATGTCATTACTTCACCAAATTCGTACCGTAACTCTTGAGACTCCCCGTAGGAGTTGTCTGTAAATAAGGACAATGGGACTCTGGCATAGCGTATAGGTCATCATATTGAGGAGGGGGAGCACCGACCATGATGGGGGGGGGGATGCACAAGCTGTTTTTGGTCATTTTCCTATGGGATTTTTCTATATTTTGCTATCGATTGGGGGCACGTGCCCCCGTGCCCTTATGACGTTACGCCACTGCGGGACTGTAACATACAAAATAACCATTTATAGTATAAATTATACAAAGAATATCCCAAGGCCTGATAAGGGATATGCACGATTTCTCTCGGAGAGGGAAGATACAGTTTCGTTTTGATATACTGTAAGATCTATGAAAATAGTAATGTAGTTAGTGGCTTCCTTGACTCGTTTCCTATAAGATGAATGCATTAATATTAAGACATACACTACGGTTTTTTAAGTTTTAGTTAAATTGCTAAAACTGGAAAATATGGCCTGGCATCACACTAGCCTTAATATTAACTCGCAAAATGCAATTATATTACATTGAGCATATGTTGACAATAATTATTATTGATTTTAAGAATTTAGTGATAATTTTTAATCACAATGCAATTTTTGTTTTTGATTCCATGCATATGTTGTTCAAAACATGCTTATGATAGCCTACCAGTCACTGACTGGAAGAGTTTGAAATTACAAAAGTGCTTCAGTGCATGGAGAAAAAACGTTTTTATTATTTTGTACTCGCGTATATTATTTTTCGTGAATTATTTATGGATGAAAGAGACTTTTACGACTAAACAAATTGACACAATATTTAAAAGCCACATTTACAGTCAATTTTGATTCCAGCTTTGGGTATTTGACTCTATATATATGCATCTTGACAATTGCTTTTTAAGAAGAAAAATAAAATCTCGTTTACTTCTATGATTAGGAATTTTTAATTAAATTCGTCAAAATGCCACTTTCGTTACCATAAAGATTACTATTATTGTTGTGTATGCTTACACTAGCCTTTTTTACCATTTTTGATTTTAATTTTCTTGCTATATATAAATTGGAGCTAAAAATATTTATATTACATTATTACATAATTTATGTCAACATAACTTCCCGCATAACTTTGAGAAATAGATGTAAAGCAATACTTATATTAAAATCAACATAATTTTATATATTTTTCTGCCCAGGTGAAATGGAAACCTACAACATCTTTGTGACCACGTCTGACAAGAAAGGTGCCGGTACTGACGCTAACGTCTATATTAACCTATTTGGGGAAGACGGAGACACGGGTATGTTTTTGTTGTTGTTTTTTGAGTGACGCAAACTTGATTCGAAATCAATAACCAGCGGCATAGCCCATGGAGGGCAAGGGGAAGCTGCTTTTTGGAAGGGTTTGGAGGGAAGTAAAACCGGAGGGCAATATCGGAAATGTGCCTACAATTTAGCTTTTTTTTCTGTCCAAAGAGTGGGATTTTATGTGATATTTTGTTAGGAGGACATCGACACACGGCGGGCAAAGCCCAAGTTTTGGGGAGGACGAAAATAAAACCAAAAATTGTAAATTTGTTTCATGACATTACAAATCTGCAACTACTTCAAGCAGCCATAATAATAATAATAATAAAAGACATAAGCGACAGTTACGATCTACACAAAATAGTCCTAAGAAATGTACTGTCTTAGTAGTTTAGAGAATTATTAATGATCAAAATAATGTTAAACGTTGATCTTCACCCAATCATATTCACAGGTGAGACATTCCTAGAAAAATCCAAAAACAACAAAAACAAGTTTGAACGCGGAGATACAGATGAATTCGAAGTGAAAATACCTAAAGTGGGGGCGATCCAGAAAATAAAGTAAGTCAACATTTATTAATGTTTTGGTTATGAATTGATACTGTTTTAATATAAAAGAGTGAAAATCTTACTCTTCACAAGAGTGAAAAGAGTGGAAATCAATAATCCAAAAGAGTGAAAACCACTCCTAAGAGAATGGAAACTACTCTGTCATGGTATAAGGGACATTACTCGAAAAAGAGTAATCCTTATAGCATACCTTGAAAGAGTGGAAACTCTTTTAGGAGTGCATGTTTTCACTCTTTTAGGAGTGATTTTCATATTACTTGGAAAAGAGGAATGTTTTTCACTCTTTTACATTAAGAGAGTACTTTTAATAAAATATAACTATTTTGGATATTATACCATATCGTAAATTAAGTTTTGTCATTGTCATAAATATGTAAACATAGCCTGTTAGTGGTTCAGTCGGAAGCCGTGTATTTAAGACAAAAATAAGGAATTTACATGAATCTGTAATTTAGATAGGGCCTACTGACAGTATCTAAATTACATGTAATTGAATGGGGCTTCAACTTCGTTAATACTGCTGTTTTCTTTGCGTTTTGCCAAATTTTTCATTTCAAAAATACCAAATGACAATTTGAATGACTTATCCTTCACTTTTAAGCAATTTATAAACAATTTAATTTTTTTTACCCAATGCTGTATTTTTCTGGAATCGGGATTACATATTCATTCACCTGTACATACTCGAGTCTCTCGTCACAATATCAATCTTTCTTTCCTTAGAATTGGCCATGACAACAAGGGAGGTTTCGCAGGCTGGATGTTAGACAGAGTTGAGATAGAAGCACCTTCACTGGGTCTTGGCACGAGATTACTGTTCCCATGTGGCCGATGGTTGGACAAGAAGGAGGACGATGGTCTCATCGAAAGAGAACTTACACCGGTGGAACGTATGTTTTCAAGTACTTCGTTGATATATACCCAAATGCATTTTATGCACCATATTGTATAGACCACAATTTCCAATTATCCATTGATTCTTTCTTTAAAAGTATTAAGAAAGCAATTTTAAAAAAAAAAAATCCACAAACGAAACGTTATATTTACGAATTTTTGTCTATTAGTTGATTAAGTTCTTACGAAGTTTTTATTTTGTTTTTACTTTTAGGTCAAATGGAGACGTACAAGGTGTTCGTGACCACATCAGATGTGAAAGGAGCAGGCACTGACGCAAACGTCTACGTTATTATCCACGGAGATGAAGTAGATACAGGTATGCCATTCAAACATGAGAGAACGTTTTAACGTAAAATGTTGCACCCTGTTAAGTCCGTTCCCAATATATTATACTTCGCAGCTGTTGCACAGGGGCATGTGGGTTGCTACTGTAAAAATGTGACGTGTCATGTCAAAAGCAGACACTTTTGGGCAGGATCGTAAATGGAGAAATAGCCAAAAATCTGCCCGGGGTGATTTTTTCACAATTTGGGTTTGTTGCAAATTTGTGATGTTATTAATGTTAAAAATATGGCATCTTGTATTTTTAAGACATTTTTCAAGGTAATTCCTGCTCTCAACATTGTCAATACTATTTTTAAAGGCTGATATCTCAATTTCCATTTTTTAAATACCATAACTTACAAACTCAATATCTTCGCTTAGGAATGTCCGATTTCATTGGGGAAAACGGTGTTGTGGAGCAAAATATCTCTATATGTAAGATATGTAAAAACCTCAAAATTGATAACCTGCCCAAAAGTGTCTACTTTTGACATGACACGTCACAAATGATAGTCGGCGTTGAATAATTATACATAAATTAGCATATTCTGACGAGTGTATAGGTCGGCTTCGGCTGGCCTGCATGAAACAATATTGTAAATAATACTTTAATAAATCACTAAGTCTATTTTAAATGTAAATTAATAATTATACATAATAGTTGCCTTATTTACGACCCTCAGTGGCAATCGTTTATGGATGAAGATTTATTCTCTATTTTGTACTCCTGATTTTGATCGTTTTTGCTTTCTTTTCTTGACAAACAGACATACCTTAGCTTAGACAAATAACCTACAATTATTTGTAAACAAACAAAAAAATTATATAGGCCTACATGTGAATTTACTTGATGCCATACTATTTTATTCCAATACAGGTAAACAGTTCCTGAAGTCATCCAAAACCAACAAAAATAAGTTTGAAACAGGACAAACGGACGAGTTTGAAGTGGAGGCAATTGAAGTTGGTGACATTACGAAGATCAAGTAAGAATGTCGTACATTGTATAGTATAATAGTATAGTATAGTATAGTATATAAGTACAGTTGAGTAGAGTAGAATATAGAGTAGAGTAGCCTATATTGATTCAAATTCACATTGCAGCCAGCAAAGTGGCTGAATTACAGAATATTTACAATTTGATTTAAATATTATAAAAACACAAAATAACATAAACAGTGCACCAGAAACATTAAAATATTTTGAAATAAATATAATAAAACACCAAATTACATATAAATAATTGCACACTGGGAACTTAAATTAATATAAACATATATAAAATAATGGTGAATATTCTGTATATATACAGACCAGCTGTTAATAGAATCTAATTTGATTTGAAATGACATATTAAGACAATGCTAACATGAGGTGTAGAAATGATTTTGAACAGACCAGCTGTTAAATAATGATTTGGAATATTTAAAATGACAAATGGGTGGGGGGGGGGGGGGTAGAAATTATTCTGAACAGAGGGACGGATATAAATACTTTGAATGACAGATAAAAAGAAAATTGCTGATCAGTTTTATTAAAGGCCAAGCATATACAAATTGCAACTTCGTGAATCTTCTTATTGCTATTTGTAACATTTAAGTCTTTGTTAAATTTCAATGAATCCCATTGTATATACGTTCTACGGAGATAGATATTTAGAACATTTTGAAATTATATTGTAAATGCTATAATTTGAAGCGGTGAATAAATTTTAAGCCCAAATTAATCAATTTGGTGTGTGCAATATACAGAAGTTGTAGGCCTATTGTAAACTAAATACTGCAAAAACAGTGAACATCTATTTACTATATTACCATAATCAACAATGTTCTGATTTTTTTCCCAGGATCGGTCATGACAATGCGGGTGGTTTTGCGGGCTGGATGTTAGACAGGGTAGAGATAGAGTCCCCCTCAACCCATGGCAAGCGATTGTACTTCTCATGTGGGCGATGGTTTGATACAGATAAGGAGGATGGAGCGATTGAGAGGGAACTCATTCCACTAGAACGTAAGGAATAATTTCAAAACTTTTTTTTTTCAAATAATTTCAAAACTGGGTATATGTGACCTTATAACTATTTGGACTCAGTTTTGCACTGTAAATCTAATGTTTTATGTTCTAAATGTCCAGCTGTAACACTTTTTAAATATATATGTACACACTTTTTAAACAAATAAAAGTATTTAGGAATAACTAAAAATATTTGTTTTCCATATTTTATGTTCACGGTATTTTTGAAACCAAAATAAAAAATAAAAAACATGACAATATCATTTTACTTTGAAATAGTGACACGTTCTAAACACTCTCTAAACACCTGTTTCTTTAAACACATGGTGTTTAGCTTGTGTTAGATTATATAATTATACAGGTAGTTAATTCCACCAACTAATTTAACCATTTTACTTTTTTTTTTATAAAACAGATGGAATGGAGACCTACAACATTTTTGTAACCACAGCTGACGAGAAAGGAGCTGGTACTGATGCCAATGTCTACATCATTATCTATGGTGAACATGGCGACACAGGTTAGTCTGGCGTTATTAAAAGTATATATTTATATCAAATTCTATAAAGTACGGATGAAATTATATCTAAGTATATAGGCTTAAGAGCGAAATAGGTGGAATGAAATTCTGTATATGATCGCACAAGATGTCGACAGATGTTACAAATTGGTAGGCCTATTCGCCGTAGAAGTGAAGATGTAACAGGGTTAACTACCATAGCAATAGATGAATTCAATTTTTGAATAGGCTATATCGCCCTGCACTACAAGCAGGTGGCACTCATCACCTACATATCTCTGCAATCATAGATTCAATACAATACCGCTCATTTCAAAGATACTACATTTACAGGTGCGAGTGATTAGTATGATATGAATATTCTGCAGACATCTATGGTTCAATGCATAAGTACTTCAACGGCGAATACTCGATCGGTAAGGAATTGATGTAGTGTATTTTTCAATTGAAGATCACGCACTCGTTGTTCTTTAATTTCTGGAAATATGTTATGATGATAAATGTAGCTCATTGTGTGTAACTCTCCCAACCCAATCGCTGTGAACTAACCTCGATTTTGATGATCTTACTATTTGTAGGTCGACAATTCTTGAAGAAATCAAAAACACACAAGGATAAATTTGAAAAGGGCAACACGGATGAATTTGACTTGGAGACGGGCAATGTGGGAGAAATCAAGAACATCAGGTTGGTTCTGAGCAAAAACAAAACGTTTTACAGAAAACGTTTAAATGTCGGGTTATAAAGGGTATAAAACGTTTTATGAACATTCAGATAACATTTTTGAAAACTTGATGCAAAATAATAAGCGTTGGAAAAAATATTTTGCAAAAATGTTTGCCAAAACACATTTTGGAATAACATTTTGACAGCATTTTAAAAATGTTGTTGTATTTATTTATATAAAACGTTTCCGAAATGTTTTCATGATCTTTATATAACTCGACATTAAATGTCATTAAAACGTTTTGACCGAAACCAAAACGCGTTGACTACACGTTTATAACGTTTTAAAAACATGTTTGTATTTGCTGGGTTATTCTAAATTGTAAGCAAAACAGACAGGTTTTTGATTTGTAATTTGGAATAATATCATCAAAACATTGTTACTTATTTTTATTTTGTTTTGGTTTTGGTTAAAATGATTTTATAACATTAAATGTCCGGTTAAAGGTCATGAAAACATTTGAAACCGTGCTGAAGGATGAATCAGTACAACAACATGTTTAAAGTGTTGTCAAAATGGTAGTTTAAATATTTGTTGGTAAACATTTTTGAAAAATATTTTATCAACGCTTGAATAAATTATGTTAAAATGTTTTGCAGCAAATTTTCAAAAAGGTTTTTGAATACATGTTATTAATACGTGTTATAATACCCTTCATACCATTCATATAACGCGACATTTAAACATGTTCTGTCAATCTTTTGCGAACTTTTTGTGTTTGCTGGGATATACTAATGTACTAAGTAAGCTACTAAAAATTCTCTTAAATAATGCTCATCTTTAAAGGATCCGTTTTTCTCATGTTATGCTGCTTACTGTTTCGAGGGAAATTGGCACATTGGAACAGCTTGGCACTAGTATACCATTTGAGACTTAGTATGAAAATGCACTGAGTGACTGCTATATAGAATTTTCAGTTTTGCTATTAAATCAAAGCTCTCGTATGTAACCACATTGTTAATATGGCATGCAGATCTCACATACCTGAAGGTTCTTAACTTGGTTTGAATTTCGAGTAGTATCAGTGTCCCTGTTCCTATCGTTTACAGTATGTCCCAGAACATGTCACGACAGCAAATCTTATCAATTTATAAATCCTTCATAAAATTTCTCATATTTTGTTTCTTCTAATCTTGTTCAGAATCGGTCATGACAACAAAGATACATTCGGCGCTGCTTGGATGGTGGACAACGTGGAAATAGAAGCACCGTCGATAGGCAAACGACTGCATTTCCCATGTGGGCAATGGTTTGACAAGAAGAAGGGTGACGGCCAGATTGAACGACTCCTGGCACCGGGCGAGAAGGGAGCCAAACTAGCCAAACGTAACTATATAATATTTATTTATCAACAGATCAAAGAGGGAATATTTGCGTATAATTTAATTTTGGTTGTCATATAATATTTATACCATCAATAGAGGTAATCCACTTTGCTCATGTGTGACTTCTAATAAAAGGTGCTGGTTTCCGCAGTATTCCTCATTCAAACCAATTCAATGCACGACTTTGGCGGGCTATCTTGAAACAGTCACGGTTGCCCATGCAGGTACTTCTTTTGAAAGTCCTAAACAAGGTATAGAAGTCGCTGATAGGATAGGCAGCTTATAGAACACGGATAACCTCCCTCTATTCCTGACCAAATCGTAAAACAGGTGAAAGATAATCAATTATAAATCAATTAAGTTAACGACTGTATCAAAAGACACCAGCAGAAGTAATTGGGAAATGTCGTAGTAGTACTCAGTAGTAGTAAAATAACAACCGAGGTAAACTCGCCCGTTCTTGAATCATTTTCGTGCATCATCTTCATATTCATATAAAGTTAGTTTCCCTATTTACTGTATGGCACTTTCAAGACATACTTCTAACAATTTTTTTCTAGCTGAAACCGAAACCTACAACATCTTTGTGACCACGTCAGACGTGAAAAACGCAGGCACTGATGCAAATGTTCACATCATTATCTATGGAGATGATATCGATACGGGTATGTTCAAGACAATAATAAACCCAAATATATTTTGTTTTTATTCTTATCTGAAAGGCCTAAACTGGTCTATCTTAAAATATTATAAAACAAACAGTACATTATAGCAGCTAGAAAATTACATGCAGCATTTTCTTAGCAAACACAAAACGTTTGCATAAAATGTTTCAATTTTGGGTTATATAAAGGGTATAAAACGTTTTAATAACATACAAAAACATTTTTGAATATTAATATTCCAATATAATGTCATTTAAGTGTTGACAATACATTTGCAAAACTGTTTGCTCAAAATATTTTACAATCCTATTTTGACAACAACTGTTTTTAAAAATGTTGTTGTAGTGGTCTTACGCTGTAAAACCGGGTTTTTTTTACAGTTATATAATCCGACATTTAGGCCTAAATGTTATTTAGACGTTTTGAACAAAACCAAAAATATGTGTTTATTAACTTGTTGAAACATATTGTGTTTGCTTGTTTAGATTGTAAAGTAACTTGAAATGGATCGAAAATTTCGGAATATGCACAGGGCCATTTTGAGGGCCCCAAAATTTGGGGGCCCTGGGCCCGGGCATATCTGGTCCAATGGTAAATCCGGCCCTGATCGAAATTGAGTTGGATTCTGGATCGAATTAATCTGGAATGGGATTAGTTCAAAGGTGGTCTTAAACCAGATCATATTTGATCCGGACATTCTAAACCTAATACACATAACAATCCCAACGTTTTGTAATGGCAATTTTATTCTGAAGCTTTCTTTCATTAACTTGATCTTTCCTTGCGGACTTTGTCTCATTTTAGGTAAACTAACTCTGAAGAAATCTAAAACACATAAGGATAAGTTTGAACGAGGCAACATGGATGAGTTTGAAATGGAAGCTCCAAAAGTGGGAGATGTCAAGAAAATAAGGTAGGTATTGTGTCATTACGTGTATAGTCGACTGCAGACGACATGATTCCATTTTTTTTAATTAAAAAATTCAGAAATGTAAATTTTCATGACCATATTTGGAATCGGCATGAAAAATGCATTAAAAACAAACACGCCTAGTATTGGTTCAGTAGTTCTTAAGATAGCTCTTGATGTTTTGAGAAAATATTTCAAATATTTCAAAACTTTTTCCGTTGAAGGCATGGCTAGCACGCAGACCATTAAGCAATCTAAATATTGTTGGGCAAGCAACTATGTTCGGCCAGTGTTGTGTGAAAATTTAACCAATGTTTGTGAAAGCAATTCCCAACAAGTAGGTTCATAATGTGACTCAAATATTCATATAGGTTTTTATCCTGTTATTATATGGTTTGGAGTGCATTACAAACCATGGGCGTTTGGTAAACAAGGCAAACATCCAAGTTGACAAGCAAATGAAAATACCAATAATTAAAGAAAAGATGTGTTATTGGAAAAGATATGTGTAAAAATACCCCTTCCTGTATATCTTATTTCCTAAAGTTTTGTACTGCCTAAAATAAAGTAACCCACCTTTCATGTATTTAGGATTGGTCATGACAACAAAGGGGCATTCGGTGGCGGCTGGATGCTTGACAATGTCGAATTAGAATCGCCATCAACGCTGGGCAAGAGATTACACTTCGCATGTGGACGATGGCTTGATAAGAAAGAAGACGATGGATTGATTGAGAGAGAACTTGTGCCTAAAGATGCGAGTACTAATGGTGGAACTGTGGATACCGCAGGTCCGACTGGTGATGCACAGAATGGAGGGGCACAGACACGTAGGTCTTCATTTATTATCAGTTTTTTATTTGTTCGTTCGTTCATTTGTTAGTTTGTTCTGATTCTTAAAGCAAACTATATTTAACTATACTGTCCTATTGTGGAAAGAATGGTTCATCAGGTCTTCATAGTGGTACACCACACGTTGTAATCTTCCACACTATCCTAACAATCTGATATCAACGAACATCAAATGGCCCATTCTTTCGGGATAATTAATCCATGTAATGTTTATGTCAAGAATGTTTAAGGTGGTACTACACCCCCTGATAAATTTTGTGACTAATTTTGCATTTTTTCATATGTTATAGGGGCAAGGAATCCAATTACTTCACTGAAATTTCAGTGATTCAAGACAAGTGGTTCATTATATATGTTAAGAAATGAGGTACCGTACATTCTATAGCGGTACCTCTTTTCTTATCATAAATAACGTACCGCTTGTCTTGAGTCACTGAAATTCCAGTGTAGTAATTGGATTCTTTGCCCCTATGATATACGTGACTATTGTTACTGGTTAGTTTGTTATTATTTTTTGAGAAAAATGCAAAAATAGTCACATATTTATCAAGGGGTGTAGTACCACCTGAAGGGTATAATTAAATAAGTTATGACAAGTTAGCTCATACCAATGTAAATACATTAATATCTTATAGTTAAAAGCAGGATTCAACTTAACGTAAAGTTTGTGATAGAATGGCCTATATATCAAAAAAAAATATAACCCTTTCATTTTGCCCTATACCACCTCAGTATACCACTGTCGGTAAAAGATACTGTAACCTAGAGTTATTGCCAATCCCACTATGTAGCAATCTTTTATTAGTTGCATGAATGCAAAGTGGAAGTTGAAGGCTTAAAATAAATTGGTCTATGCAACTATATATTTGATAGGAGAACCAGAAACGTATGAAGTGTTTGTGACCACATCTGACAAGAAAGGAGCCGGTACCGATGCTAATGTGTATGTTATTATCTGTGGCGAACACGGTGATACAGGTAAGAGTATGGACATCAATATAATAATGAAAATGGAAGGCATTTTGTAATAAAAATGGATAATAATGGAAAGTTCCAGCATTTTTACTAATTTTTAGTGTATATTTCCCCGCAAAATGATAAAATAACATTTAGTTTTCACTTGTATAAACATTCCCTTTGTATTTTGAGGGAAAATGCAGATGTAAATGACCAAAATATGTATTGTATGTTCCAACGCCCATCCCACCCACCATGGTTCATAGTTGGAACAGTTGGTCGATCATTTTCACCTCTCTATCCTGGGTTTTTATTTTAAAATGGATTTCAAGTATATTTAACATTTGGGCTACCATTTTACAGAGTATTTTAGTTTATAAATGCACATAGCAATGGATGTGGGATGAAATATCAAGTAAGTCAAATATTTGCTGAGAGAACTGTTTAAAATCTCTGTTTATCATGATAATATGAAAAGCATCCCGCCAAAAACTGCTTTTGTTGAAAACCCTCTTATATCACTGATTTTTCGGATGATTTTTAGATGTGTTCTCAAAATTTCTCAAGTGGATGTAAGGGGTTTTGAAAGAAAGCTCTTCATATTATAATCTTTTCTTCTTTTGCTTCCAGGACAACAATGGTTAACAAAATCAAAAACACACAAAGACAAATTCGAGCAAGGCAACACAGATCACTTTGTAGTCGACTCATTTCAACTCGGAAAAATCAAGAGCGTTAAGTAAGTCAGCAGGGACACAAATGTTAATTTAAACGATTTGATTAATTTAAACACTTATGAGTGTATAAAAAAGTAACAATGGAACACCTGCCGTGTTTATTTTCCGATTTGTAGTGGGTTGTTGTATAAGGAACGAGCCCATTAGACTTGCTTTTTGTTTTGTTATTTGTAAAACTGTAAAAATGTATATCAGATTTCCAGAAAATTTACTCACGTTTTAGACTTTTTATCTTCGATGCGGAAGATTTCATCAGTAATGTGCCGATACAGCCGCTGCACCACTTCTGGTCCTCCTGCTCTCATCCCCAGGGTGTGTAGTTGCTTGCAGTATAGCTGATATACATGACTCAAAGAATAAGTTCCTTCAATGCGTAAAAATGTAGCCAAAATATTCTTAATCTAATGTAGAAGAAGACCAAAATATTGTTTAAATAAAATGTACGTACCTTCTTATACCAGGATCGGTCATGATAACAAAGGCGGTTTTGCTGGCTGGATGTTAGACAATGTTGAAGTCGAGTCACCGTCAATTGGCAAGAGACTATACTTCCCATGTGATCGATGGCTTGATAAGAAGGAAGACGACGGAGCCATTGAGCGGGAACTACTTCCTGTAGAAATTGGTAATTTAAACATTCCTTAACTTGATATTCATATACAAAAGGTTTATATTATATATCAAAATAATGCATTGCCTTATACTCACCATGCGCGTATTTAATTGGGTGGGGGGTGCTTGGGGGCGCGAGCCCCCAGGGTAAAAACAGAGGGCCGGGCAGAGGGCGGCCAAAATGAAGGGGCGATGGAAGATGAAGGGGCGGCAAGAATAATTAGTAAAGAAAAAATGGCGGGACAGAAGGGGCGCCAAGAAGAATTATTAATGAAAAATGGCGGAAAATTATTGAAAATAATCATACCTTTTTGGTCGCCAACAGGGCCACAGCTCGAAGCTATGTTGGTAATTTTGGGTATAACGCCTCTAATTCGTTAATAAAAGATAAAATTGTTTAAAAAATTGGTCCTACCTTTCTTGCAAGTTTTGTATATTTATGTAGGCCTAATTTGGAAAAATGCCACATACTATGTTGACCGAATTTGTTTTCAAAACCACTATTCATTTTCTCTTTTGCAGAAACATACAAAATATTTGTAACCACTTCAAACGATAAGAACTCAGGTACCGACGCCAATGTGCACATCTATATTTATGGAGAGAACGGAGAAACAGGTAGGCCTATGGTTAAGTTAAAAAGTACATTTTCTCATAAAATATGAGTGCCTGTATAAATTCATGCTCTCCTAGATCACACAGCAATGGAAATGAATCCTCTGAACCTTCAGGCAAACTAGATCGTATGCCACTTTGGTGGTGACGTATACGGTCAAATTATACAAATTATAATTTAATAGGTTTTAACTGTAGAGTTCTGTGTAAAGCATTGTAAAATGAAAACATTCAGGCTTATTCGTAGTATGTTATTTTACGTATTGCAGAGAAAATCCCCCTAAAGAAATCAAAAACGCACAGAGACAAATTTGAACGTGGCAACACAGACGAATTTGAGATTGACGCTAAAGACGTTGGTGACATCACAAAGATAAAGTAAGTAAAGTAAAAATTGAACAGAATAGCAAAGAACCTACTTACGTATCCTAATGTAAGATACAACAAGTGAAAAGTTAGGCTTTGTCCAGTTCACCAATATACGGTAGTGTCCTATCTCCTTAAACATGTTAAACTCGTTTGGTAACTTTTAGCTGCATGATACCCGACCATTGCTCTAACTATATTCCATCATTGTTTGTAATACCTTCCTCCTCCCGTAGCCCACCTTTAGCTCTCAATTCACTGGATCAGCTCTTGGATAGACGGGCTGTGAGAGCTATGATGCTCCAGAAGCTTCCATAGCTTATTTGGTCAATGGACATGCTTTGCGAAGATCGCTAAGAGGCAAACGTGCCATAGTGTGCAAGATTTTAATAGCATATATTTTATACGATAATGGAAAGAAGGCCTCAGGACCAGTTAAGTACCAGTAAATTAAGATCTATCGGACATCCCACAAAACTGACGTATTCTAACAATTTAGTTTACAATGTTTGATCTTCTCCTCTTTCTTGTTCAGAATCGGCCATGACAACAAAGGCGCATTCGGTGGTGGTTGGAAACTAGACAACGTGGAGGTAGAGACGTCCCTTGGCACGCGTAAACATTTCGCGTGTGGAAGATGGCTGGACAAGAAGGAAGATGACAAAAAGATAGAAAGGGAACTTACTCCTTCATAACGTATATCAAGTGTGTGTAGGGGTGGGGTGGGGTGTGCGAGTTGGGTATGTGAGAGGGGTGTGTGTTTGTAAGGGTGTGTGTCAGGGTTTGGGTAGTTATTTTATTAATTCTGTACTTAGCAAGAATGCTCCAGTATGGTGAGTTACGAAGGCAAACTAAAAATTTATAATATCCAAAACGATATCTCAAATCAAAAAAGTTTAGCCTAGGATTGGTTTTGTTAGGAATCACAAAGCGGTGGTAGTTATATGAGGAACAATAAATACACAGTGTGGTTATATGCCAAAGGGAAATAAGGGTGATAAAATATTTAATGTAAACATTTCTTAGTGGATCGCGCCTTAATCCTTATTCTACCTTCAGTCTGTGTCTCGTAGCTTCTTGGCGAAAAAACTGGTCCGATTTCTCTACCGGAATCTGAACACATGCAGAAGGACAATTCAAGGTGTTGATTAAAGTAACGTAATGTTATCAACACATGAACTCTTAAAATGACTGTAAGAATACAAATGTTTTCAATAATTATTAAACAAAGTGTATAACAAGAACAATATTGAGTTCAAAAGGTGTTACCTGACGTGTCCGAAGTTAGACATTAGTCGCCGTATCTTTAAATTGAAAAATATTGTCACATGCTTACTTTTTCTCTCAGTTTTAAGTAAACTATTTTAATCAATCGGTGCATGAACATGCAGAAATATGACCAAACTTAGTAATAACAATAATAACAAGTAATATATTGAACTGACCCATATGTGTAAATTATAGGGTGTAACATTCATATAAGGACAAATTGTTTACTCTGTATAAGAAATCTGATTTCAGCCATGAAACAGTATAATTATTTGTACTGTGGATGACAGAACATGACGACATAACACAATACTTTTTCTAAAAGAAAACTTTAAATTTTTTTTCATGTATAGCACTAGAACCGGTAATATTAAATGATATAGCGTTGTAGAGCCGTCCAAGGTAATGTAATATAATAAAGATATATTAACGTGACGAAGCAAATTGAAATATGATCATGGTTTATGGTGCAGAAAACAATGGATATAAAATGAAAAATTAATTTAGACACATCCCAACAAACATCTCACTCTGCTTGACCATGGCCCCTTTTATTAATTGCATAACAGAAAGATATTTAATGTAACAATTAATAATTCAATATTTAGGCCATTTAAAGTGAAAAGGCCATGTAAAAATGTATTAGTTTCTTGTCCTCAACGCGCATCCGTTTTGGCTGCCGCATAAAAAAAGTTTGTTTTTTTATTTTGAAATATTTTTGTTTAAAAAAACCAAAAAACCGAAAAATATTCCAGACCTCTGAGCGATAATTGTCTTTTTAAAGACTATTCTTGTGAATGTGTACCCTATTCAGTTAAAATATCTAGATTTAAAACAAGTGATGGCCACTTTGTAGCAAAACATCCCCCATGTTGAAAAAAAAAGTTCACCTGCCATTTTGGATCCTCCATTTTGAAGAAAAAAAGGTCATCCGCCATTTTGGATCGGCCATTTTGAAGAAAAAAAGTGCCCTCATCCTCCTTTTTTCAAAAAGTTACGACGAGAAACTAATTTTTTTATTTGGCCTAATATATTAAAGGCCCAAATACTGTTATTTCAAATTATATAAATGATTGTATTTTTTCATTAGAACATATTTATTTATTATTTAGTTTCTTACTCTATACTTTTAGAATTTATATTCATCGCTTTGCAATTATGTTTGCAATACATAAGTTCAAGTCAGTACGGAAATAATTGAAATAATTACATAATTTCGCTTCGTAAGGCCACGTTGAACCGGGCGTTGAACCACTTTGAGAGATATATCGCAGTGGTGTGAGTGACCGGTATTATTCAATGGGCTATTCCAGTTGAAATCCATACACCCCCTATATGCAAGGTATGACCTTTGTCTCCCACACAGGGGGTGTAGATTTCAAACGGAGTTGCCGATTCAGGTAACCACATTTGAAATTCACACACGTGTGGAAGATTGAAGTCATGTGTTCTGTATAGGCCGAGGTGTATGGATTTCAACTGCAATAACCCCATATCAGTCTTACCGTATCATGTGCTTTCGCGCCAATGATTTCAACACAAGTCTTGTTACCGCATCGATTTCCTTTGTAAGCCGTGTCTTATACTCAATACGGTACTCGCGTTTGTTTTCCTTGGCGTGGTAAATATTATCTCCTAAGTATATTTTGTGAGATTTCTTTCAAAATATTAAAGTTTATCTGTTTATTAGGCATCTAGCTACTTCACTCTTACAAGTCAGGTATAAGAGGCACGGTAATCAGGAAATGTTTGACTAGTAATAATTATGGATGGATACAAAAGTGATTTTACTATTTGTATAAAAGTAGTGTTCATTAATATGAAATAAAATACTGGGAAGTACAAAAACCTGTGCTCCAATTGCTGAGTGAGTAGTTCATGTTGTGAAAGACTAAAAACGGTATTGCATAAGTTAATCATTATGTTTTTAAATGATCCATACCCCAACCGTAAAATTGAAAACTTACTGTGCTGGTTATCATTTCATTTCTGTTGCATTAAAGGTATATTAATTCAAATACTGGTTCAACAACAGTCAACAGATAGAATCGCAAAGAACTAATCTTAATACTAACTAGCGGGACACCCGCGCTACGCGCGGGTCCCCGCTAGGTGAGTAAATGGGAGAGCGTTCACTAAAACAGGAGGAATTACTGAACAGGTAGAATCATTGAAACGGTAAATTTTATTTATCTGAACCTGACCCTCCTTAAGCCTACGTTTCCAATTGAACTTCTTTCTTTCTTTTTAGTTTCTTCTACATGGGCCAATTTTGTTCCATTTAAAAATAATTCTGCTGCTAAGCTTACGATTTTCCGTTGACCATGTGTTTTTATTTATTCAATCCCGTTCCCGTTATTTTCTAAATCTGTCCTTTCTTACATTTCCTTTTAGCTTCTTTTTTTTATTTGCTGCATAGCTTGTGATTTCCCGTTTTCATGTTATTTATTTAATTCTGTCCTCAGTTTAATAGCCTTTTTATTTAAATTTCCTGATCTTATTATAGCTTTTTTTCATACATTTCCTGAAGAGTTTCTTTCTTTCCTTCTTTAGCCTATTTTATTCCCGTTTTCATTTTGTGACTAACTATAACCCACATACTCGTACAGCCTGTTTGTCCTCATTTTGTTTTCTTTTTTATTTATAGTAGGCCTACCTCTTCATGTTGTTTGTACTTTTTAACACACATCTTTTTCCCGTATTTATTACGCTACGGTCGTTAATATCATTCATCTGTATCTGCGTCGTTTACGCGTGCCATGGCGTAGTGCTGCGTTACCCGCGCGGTATCGCTGCGCTACGCGCGCGGCTTGGCATTAGATACGCCCGTGCGACGCGCAGGGCTAGCTTAGTAACTGACTCCTTTTTTTGTTTACCTAGTATAGCAACGGACCACATTTTCACTGATTTTGAGGCCAATTCTTGACCGTTGCCAACCAAATTTTCGCATTACCGTCTCGGTATAGTCCTTGATCTCCCGTATGAATTTGGCGTCTTTTGGATCGAAACTGACGGAGTCTTTATACACATAGATAGATAGATAGATACAACATTCCCCTATTTATAGTAAGATTATAGAGAGTTTGTCCGTCTGTCCGCGCGCTATCGCGTGCGCGCGGAGCTATCGCGTGCTCGCAGAGCGAGTACGCGGAGTATCAACGGGCGTGTGCGCGGAGTACCGACGGGCGCAGTGCGGGTATCGGAAAGCATTACAGTGTGCATGTGACTAATTTAGAGGTGCATCTCATCGGACCAGAACCAGGTAAGGCCTATTATAGCCCATTATATTGCTCACTAAGAGACGGAGGCCTATATCATAGTAGTTTAAAAGGTCATTAGAGATAGGCCTATTATGAGAACCACCCAACCCGAGAACCGCGAAATCTAGTATCATATAAATCTGAACGATGCTGAAATAGAATGAACTCTAATATCCTCTTAATTAATTTTGCAGATTAAAATGAGCAAAATGCTTAACACAATGTCTAATACTTCTATTGTGCTTGTACTACATATGTACCCAGTCTCAGCTAGATAGTTCTTATAGTTACTTGGCTAATTAACTTTGCATAAGTGGGCGTTTGCAATTTACATCTTTAGCCTCGCTTTCAGTTTACTGCTTCGCTAACTCCGGCCTAATTGGAGTTAGCAGAGCCAAACGCTGCCAATTACGAAAAAAGGTGGATTGCTGATCGGCCGAAGTTGGCTCGCGCTATGCATGCTGGTATAGAAAAGGGAGAAAATCTGTCGAAATCGTCTGACACGTCACACGAATTCGTATAGAGAACTATACTATTCCAGCATGCATATAGCATGTATAGCCCGAGCCAATTTTTGCCGATCAGCAACCCAAAAAAACACTGTCGGGTTATATAAAGAGTATAAAACTCTGAAGGTGTATTAAGAGGCATTATCTGTTATTTTGGAGGATTTTTTAACATGTTTGCCACGGTCAAAAAATGGATTTCCTTTAAACTTTCATATTTGATGGACCTTGACCTGAAACAAACACACATGAAATAAATTTCGGAAAAATATCCCCGTTGCCATGGTAACAGCCAAATTTCCATTTTAGGGCTATTTTCACAATTTTTCCATTTTTCAGCAGTCATATTTTCAAGTTTTGAAGCCAGTGTTACTAATACACACAATATATATATAATTTTTTCTGTATAAGGTATGAATAGGTCAAACCTTAGATGCCGCATTGAAGGTATAAAAATAATCACCAGATGTCAGGGTGGGTTATACCATTTATTTGAAATAGGGGTGTTTTTCAATTTTTTCAAAGTATGAAAATATACCAACTTTGTATAGCTCATAAACCATATGGTAGTGCTCCGATTTCAACATCGACAACAGCATGTTGAGATGATACATAGAAAAAAAAAAAAAAATACATTTGAGCTTGGGAAAACACATCTGTATATACAGTGTTGCCAGACATTTTCCTGTTTTTCGAAATTTAACACAACTCTCACCTTAAGTTAAATGATGTGAAAATGAAACTTCACCCTTTCAAGGAACATTTATTAGAAAGAGAGTTTTGTTCATATCAAATTTGATCAGTTATAATGGTCAGTGTTGTTCTAAACCACATGGGTGTTGCCATAATTGGGGTTTAATTGTGAGATGTGGATATTTTCAACTTTTTACAAGTTTTAAAAATACCAAAATACCATGGCATGCATTCCTTAAAAAATATGTGAAAATAAAACATCATCTTCACCATGTTGAAATGATGCATATTTGGTCTTATGAAAAATTTACACTTAAGCTTGGGGAAATACAGTGTTGCCAGTAATTTTCCTATTTTTTTGAAATTTAACACAGGTCTCACCTTAAGTTAAATGATGCGAAAATGAAACTTCACCTTCACAAGGAAAGTTTATTAGAATGAAATTTACTTTCATATTAAATTTGATCAGTTGTATAAATGGTCGGTGTTGTTCCAAACCACATGGGTGTTGCCATAATTAGGGTTTAATAGTGAGATGTGGATATTTTCAAATTTTTATAAGTCTTAAGGGCTCAAATAGCGACGTTTTCACATATTTTTTGTGGACCTGAGAGCACATCAGACATATTTTGAAATTTGCGATATAGTAAAAATTTAATGGCAAATGATTAAAAATTGATATTTTTGAAATTTAGCAGATCTCAAAAGTAAATTCTATAAATCTAGTGATATGTACTTAAAGGGCAGATCTATTGCAAAAACAAGTTTATTTCCATTCGAAGAGAATAACTATTACATTACGTATTTCTCCTGAAAAAAGAGAAATTGTGTTAGTAAATTCTGCCTCGTACACCAATTTTACTGTCCTTTGCTCGCTAGAAGCAAAATTGATTTCCATGGCAGGAGACTGGTGACGTCACAGTAAATGAAGAGTCATGCTATATACAAATGAGCCCTGGATATGAGCTCTTTTGACATTCAGTCATGTGTATAATATGCGATCTTGTTCAACGAGAAATCAGGAAGGTTCGAAAATTTATGACTTTATCCGTATGTTTAAAAATCATTACATTTGTAACACTTTATTAGACTTTTTTCTGAGGACAACAACAGTATACGTTCTGTGCATTGAGTGCGTTTATAGTCCCTTTTCTCAAAGCAGGCACATCTCATTTCATGACGTCAACTTTTTTCTAGGTCAAATCTGTCTCGTCGAAGGAACTCACCGCTTAAGTTGGTTTTTGTGGAATATGCATTTTAAACGTCTTATTTTCTCAAAAAAAGGAGTCATTTTCATAGCCTTCATAATATTAGCTTGCCAATAATATGATGTTGTTCGAGCAATATATATGACCTATAAAGTGTACTAGTAGCTGGAATGAAAAGCCGTCCATTATATGAAAATTTGACCTTTCGTATTGAAGATATAGATTTTTTCACCAAAACACCTAAAAATCTATATCTTCACTATGAAAGGTCAACATTTTCAATTAACATTAATTAATTGATTAATCGTCGGCTTTTCATCCCAGCTACATACACTTTAAGTACACATCATTAGATTTATTAAGTTTACTTTGAGGACTGTAATACATCAAAAAATAAAAAAATAAAAATATATATATAATTTACCCTAAAATTTTTATTGTATCGCGAATTAAAAAAAAAAAAAACCAAAATTATTTTATATCAGAAGGACATTCCTCGTATTCAAAATGCAATTCGATATGTCTGATGTGCTCTTAGGTCCGACAAAAAATACTGTGCAAAGGTGTGTGACCATCCCCTAAAAATACAACACAGAAAACTACAAACATGTGTCATGCTGAAGAAGAAATGACCATTGAAATGTTGCATGATATTGTTGATAATTCTCTGCCATTCAAGCATCCCCTGCTCATTGATGACATGAATTTGTGTGAGCTTGTGAAAGGAAGCAGCTAACTAAAATTAAGCTTTCAAGACTGAAGGAGATTTATATGAACACTTTTGCAGATACTTCAGGGTTAAAGCAAAATAAAAAATCACCAAATGTTGATCAAAGTTATTTGAGGAAATATTAGTTTCAAGTAGAAAAAGAGGACTACTGGGCAAAGTATACCTCTGACATGACCCCAGAGGGGGTTCTCCCTGGTTAAAGGTATACATGGATGTGCCACGGTTTCGGGGGTACCTTAGCAATTTTGGTATTTCGATTGGTGGGTTTTCAGTGGAGACAATACGCCAAATTGGGCGCATTTGGGCAAAAGTTGCCATAAAAGCGCCCAATTAGGACAAATTTGGGTGCTTTTTGGGTGTTTTTGGTGAAAAATTGAAATACTATAGCTATAACTTTAATAAGGTGTCATTTTAAAATTGAAAATGTATCCACATTTCACTATTAACTCCATTTATAGTGGCATCATCCATGTGGTTTATTCATGGCATTGATTTAAACAATATAAAACCTAAAGTGAGACATGCGTTGAATTTTGAAAATATGTGATAATATCTGGCAATACTGCACAGAAGGAAATATTTTCCGAACTCAAATTTAGAACTTAAAGCTGGAAATATCTAAATTGTCATATTAAATACCAGCTATGGCAACACCCATATAGCTTCGAATAACACTGACCATCCCAGATGAGCAAATTGAATATGAAATTAACTTTCTTTCTAATAAAGTATGAAGGTGACTTTTCATTTTCATATCATTCAAAAACTTAGGGTGACACTTGTGTTGAATTTCGAAAAAATAGGAAAATATCTGGCAACACTGTATAAACTGATGTTTTTTCCGGCCCCCAAAGATCAAAATACCTTTTTCGTGAGGCCAGAGTATCATCTCAACATGACGAGGTCGATGTTTCATTTTTACATCTTTATTATAGGAATGCATGGTATGGTATTTTGGTATTTTTAAGACTTGTAAAAAGTTGAAAATATCCACATCTCACAATTAAACCCCAATTATGGCAACACCCATATGGTTTAGAATAACACTGACCATTATAACTGATCAAATTTGATATGAAAAAAACTCTCTTTCTAATAAATGTTCCTTGAAAGGGTGAAGTTTCATTTTCACATCATTTAACTTAAGGTGAGACGTGTGTTGAATTTCAAAAATAGGAAAAATGTCTGGCAACACTGTATATACAGATGTATTTTCCCCAAGCTGAAATGTAACTTTTTCATAAGACCAATATATCATCTCAACATGCTGTGGTCGATGTTGAAATGTAAGCACTACCATATGGTTTATGAGCTATACAAAGTTGGTATATGTGACCGTACAGCACGAATGAGCCGTAAATGTCCTCAATTGTATTCTGAGTTACAGTGTAAAATGGGCATGAAGGTCGTATTCATAGGTATTTCAATTTGGTGCTACGTGCCTCATTTTTACACTGTAACTCAGAATACAATTGAGGACATTTACGGCTCATTCGTGCTGTACGGTCACATATTTTCATACTTTGAAAAAATTGAAAAAAAACCCTATTTCAAATAAATGGTATAACCCACCCTGGCATCTGGTGATTATTTTTATACCTTCAATGCGGCATCTAAGGTTTGACCTATTCATACCTTATACAGAAAACATTATATATATATTGTGTATATTAGTAACACTGGCTTCAAAACTTGACAATTTGACTGCTGAAAAATGGAAAAATTGTGAAAATAGCCCTAAAATAGAAATTTGGCTGTTACCATGTCAAAGGGGATATTTTTTCCGAAATTTATCCCATGTGTGTTAGTTTGAGGTCAAGATCCATCAAATATGAAAGTATAAAGAAAATTTATTTTTTGACCGTGGCAACTCTATTCTCGAAAATAACAGATAGTTCCTCTTAACGTTCCAAAAACATTTTTGAAAACTTGATACAATGCATTCTAACATAATGTTATTTAGGAGTTAACAAAATATTTTGCAAACAAGTTTGTCAAATATTTTCACAATAATATTTTGACAACATAATTCCTTATTATTTTCATATCCTTTCACCAATTTGAGTGATGGGTGATGAAATACACTTGTGTCAACAAACAAGATGATGTTGGTTTTTAGATCAAACCTTTTACATAATCACACACTTTCACAGACGTTAATAATTGGTTAAGCTGATCCAATAGCTTGCTTTGGAAGTATGTCCCATTGCTGAGGAGAACTTCACAATGGAGGTAGATTAACCGGCGACGGCGTGCTGAGCTATAAATGAAATGTGAAATGAACGAAAGACCGTCACGAATTATTTATGGACAGTTTTAGATGGAACAATTACCGGGACAAATGCTTAGGACAATAGTGCCCTCTAAAACCGGGCCAATGGAATATGAATTATACAGCTTTTGCTTAATTTTGTCATGGTACTTCGACCTAGAGAACTTCCACCCCGGCCCTTGTACGCTTCTTAATCCACTAAAACAACATTGCGTGTTTGTCAGAACGATTTATATGCTCAATCTAATCATGTGGTGTTTTAGTTTTATTACCGGGTTGTTACCGGATCCAGGTACCCTCTGTGCCCTTGGCTTTTTTTTTCAAAAGAAGTTTAAGTTCGCTAAAGTTACTTACGACACTCCTGTTGATTACAAATTTGTTCCACCAAAGGGTCTCCCGAGCATAGCCCAACGGCGTCTGTACCATCTGAATCAACACATTCTTGTGTTCGGGTTTGTGTGCCAGTCCCACAGGTCACACTGCAATCACTCCAATCCCCATACGTCCACGTTGCTATTATGCAAAAAAATTAAATGTTACAAAATAGTTTAGTCGCTGCCATACAATATCCCAAATAATAGGAATTGCCTAAATGATAAAAGTACTTACGACACTCCTGTTGATTACAAATTTGTTCTACCAATGGACTCAATGGGTCTCCCGAGCATAGCCCAACGGTGTCTGTACCATCTGAATCAACACATTCTTGTGTTCGGGTTTGTGTGCCAGTCCCACATGTCACGCTGCAATCACTCCAATCCCCATACGTCCACGTTGCTATTATGCAAAAATATGTTACAAAATAGTTTAGTCGCTGCCATACAATATCCCAAATAATAGGAATTGCCTAAATGATAAAAGTACTTACGACACTCCTGTTGATTACAAATTTGTTCTACCAATGGGTCTTCCGAGCATAGCCCAACGGTGTCTGTACCATCTGAATCAACACATTCTTGTGTTCGGGTTTGTGTGCCAGTCCCACAGGTCACGCTGCAATCACTCCAATCCCCATACGTCCACGTTGCTATTATGCAAAAAATATGTTACAAAATAGTTTAGTCGCTGCCATACAATATCCCAAATAATAGGAATTGCCTAAATGATAAAAGTACTTACGACACTCCTGTTGATTACAAATTTGTTCTACCAATGGGTCTCCTGAGCACTGCCCAGTGACGTCTGTACCATCTGAATCAATACATTCGTGTGTTCGGGTTTGTGTGCCAGTCCCACAGGTCACGCTGCAATCACTCCAATCCCCATACGTCAACGTTGCTATATGCAAAAAATTTAATGTTACAAAATAGTTCAGTCGCTGCCATAAGTCACAATATCACAAATAATAGGAATTGCCTGAATGACAAAAGTACTTACGACACTCCTGTTGATTACATATTTGTTCTACCAATGGGTCTCCCGAGCACTGCCCAACGGCGTCTGTACCATCTGTATCAATACATTCGTGTGTTCGGGTTTGTGTGCCAGTCCCACAGGTCACGCTGCAATCACTCCAATCCCCATACGTCAACGTTGCTATATGCAAAAAATTTAATGTTACAAAATAGTTCAGTCGCTGCCATAAGTCACAATATCACAAATAATAGGAATTGCCTGAATGACAAAAGTACTTACGACACTCCTGTTGATTACATATTTGTTCTACCAATGGGTCTCCCGAGCACTGCCCAACGGCGTCTGTACCATCTGAATCAACACATTCTTGTGTTCGGGTTTGTGTGCCAGTCCCACAGGTCACGCTGCAATCACTCCAATCCCCATACGTCCACGTTGCTATTATGCAAAAAATATGTTACAAAATAGTTTAGTCGCTGCCATACAATATCCCAAATAATAGGAATTGCCTGAATGATAAAAGTACTTACGACACTCCTGTTGATTACAAATTTGTTCTACCAAGGGGTCTCCCGAGCACTGCCCAGTGACGTCTGTACCATCTGAATCAATACATTCTTGTGTTCGGGTTTGTGTGCCAGTCCCACAGGTCACGCTGCAATCACTCCAATCCCCATACGTCCACGTTACTATATGCAAAAAATTTAATGTTACAAAATAGTTCAGTCGCTGCCATAAGTCACAATATCACAAATAATAGGAATTGCCTGAATGACAAAAGTACTTACGACACTCCTGTTGATTACAAATTTGTTCTACCAATGGGTCTCCTGAGCACTGCCCAACGGCGTCTGTACCATCTGAATCAATACATTCTTGTGTTCGGGTTTGTGTGCCAGTCCCACAGGTCACGCTGCAATCACTCCAATCCCCATACGTCAACGTTGCTATATGCAAAAAATTTAATGTTACAAAATAGTTCAGTCGCTGCCATAAGTCACAATATCACAAATAATAGGAATTGCCTGAATGACAAAAGTACTTACGACACTCCTGTTGATTACAAATTTGTTCTACCAATGGGTCTCCCGAGCATAGCCCAACGGCGTCTATACCATCTAAATCAACACATTCTTCTGTTCGGGTTTGTGTGCCAGTCCCACAGGTCACGCTGCAATCACTCCAATCCCCATACGTCCACGTTGCTATTATGCAAAAAATATGTTACAAAATAGTATAGTCGCTGCCATACAATATCCCAAATAATAGGAATTGCCTAAATGATAAAAGTACTTACGACACTCCTGTTGATTACATATTTGTTCTACCAATGGGTCTCCCGAGCACTGCCCAACGGCGTCTGTACCATCTAAATCAACACATTCTTCTGTTCGGGTTTGTGTGCCAGTCCCACAGGTCACGCTGCAATCACTCCAATCCCCATACGTCCACGTTGCTATTATGCAAAAAATATGTTACAAAATAGTATAGTCGCTGCCATACAATATCCCAAATAATAGGAATTGCCTAAATGATAAAAGTACTTACGACACTCCTGTTGATTACAAATTTGTTCCACCAAAGGGTCTCCCGAGCATAGCCCAACGGCGTCTATACCATCTAAATCAACACATTCTTCTGTTCGGGTTTGTGTGCCAGTCCCACAGGTCACGCTGCAATCACTCCAATCCCCATACGTCCACGTTACTATTATGCAAAAAATATGTTACAAAATAGTTTAGTCGCTGCCATAAGTCACAATATCACAAATAATAGGAATCGCCTTAATGATAAAAGTACTTACGACACTCCTGTTGATTACAAATTTGTTCCACCAAAGGGTCTCCCGAGCACTGCCCAACGGCGTCTGTACCATCTGAATCAACACATTCTTGTGTTCGGGTTTGTGTGCCAGTCCCACAGGTCACGCTGCAATCACTCCAATCCCCATACGTCCACGTTGCTATTATGCAAAAAATTAAATGTTACAAAATAGTTTAGTCGCTGCCATACAATATCCCAAATAATAGGAATTGCCTGAATGATAAAAGTACTTACGACACTCCTGTTGATTACAAATTTGTTCCACCAAAGGGTCTCCGAGCATAGCCCAACGGCGTCTGTACCATCTGAATCAACACATTCTTGTGTTCGGGTTTGTGTGCCAGTCCCACAGGTCACGCTGCAATCACTCCAATCCCCATACGTCCACGTTGCTATTATGCAAAAAATATGTTACAAAATAGTTTAGTCGCTGCCATACAATATCCCAAATAATAGGAATTGCCTAAATGATAAAAGTACTTACGACACTCCTGTTGATTACAAATTTGTTCTACCAATGGGTCTCCTGAGCACTGCCCAGTGACGTCTGTACCATCTGAATCAATACATTCGTGTGTTCGGGTTTGTGTGCCAGTCCCACAGGTCACGCTGCAATCACTCCAATCCCCATACGTCAACGTTGCTATATGCAAAAAATTTAATGTTACAAAATAGTTCAGTCGCTGCCATAAGTCACAATATCACAAATAATAGGAATTGCCTGAATGACAAAAGTACTTACGACACTCCTGTTGATTACATATTTGTTCTACCAATGGGTCTCCCGAGCACTGCCCAACGGCGTCTGTACCATCTGTATCAATACATTCGTGTGTTCGGGTTTGTGTGCCAGTCCCACAGGTCACGCTGCAATCACTCCAATCCCCATACGTCAACGTTGCTATATGCAAAAAATTTAATGTTACAAAATAGTTCAGTCGCTGCCATAAGTCACAATATCACAAATAATAGGAATTGCCTGAATGACAAAAGTACTTACGACACTCCTGTTGATTACATATTTGTTCTACCAATGGGTCTCCTGAGCACTGCCCAACGGCGTCTGTACCATCTGAATCAACACATTCTTGTGTTCGGGTTTGTGTGCCAGTCCCACAGGTCACGCTGCAATCACTCCAATCCCCATACGTCCACGTTGCTATTATGCAAAAAAATATGTTACAAAATAGTTTAGTCGCTGCCATACAATACCCCAAATAATAGGAATTGCCTGAATGATAAAAGTACTTACGACACTCCTGTTGATGACAAATGTGTTCTACCAGTGGGTCTCCTGAGCACTACCCAGTGACGTCTGTACCATCTGAATCAATACATTCTTGTGTTCGGGTTTGTGTGCCAGTCCCACAGGTCACGCTGCAATCACTCCAATCCCCATACGTCCACGTTACTATATGCAAAAAATTTAATGTTACAAAATAGTTCAGTCGCTGCCATAAGTCACAATATCACAAATAATAGGAATTGCCTGAATGACAAAAGTACTTACGACACTCCTGTTGATTACAAATTTGTTCTACCAATGGGTCTCCCGAGCATAGCCCAACGGCGTCTGTACCATCTGAATCAATACATTCTTGTGTTCGGGTTTGTGTGCCAGTCCCACAGGTCACGCTGCAATCACTCCAATCCCCATACGTCAACGTTGCTATACAAAATAGTTCAAAATAGTTCAGTCGCTGCCATAAGTCACAATATCACAAATAATAGGAATTGCCTGAATGACAAAAGTACTTACGACACTCCTGTTGATTACAAATTTGTTCTACCAATGGGTCTCCGAGCATAGCCCAACGGCGTCTATACCATCTAAATCAACACATTCTTCTGTTCGGGTTTGTGTGCCAGTCCCACAGGTCACGCTGCAATCACTCCAATCCCCATACGTCCACGTTGCTATTATGCAAAAAATATGTTACAAAATAGTTTAGTCGCTGCCATACAATATCCCAAATAATAGGAATTGCCTAAATGATAAAAGTACTTACGACACTCCTGTTGATTACAAATTTGTTCCACCAAAGGGTCTCCCGAGCATAGCCCAACGGCGTCTATACCATCTAAATCAACACATTCTTCTGTTCGGGTTTGTGTGCCAGTCCCACAGGTCACGCTGCAATCACTCCAATCCCCATACGTCCACGTTACTATTATGCAAAAAATATGTTACAAAATAGTTTAGTCGCTGCCATAAGTCACAATATCACAAATAATAGGAATCGCCTTAATGATAAAAGTACTTACGACACTCCTGTTGATTACAAATTTGTTCCACCAAAGGGTCTCCCGAGCACTGCCCAACGGCGTCTGTACCATCTGAATCAACACATTCTTGTGTTCGGGTTTGTGTGCCAGTCCCACAGGTCACGCTGCAATCACTCCAATCCCCATACGTCCACGTTGCTATTATGCAAAAAATTAAATGTTACAAAATAGTTTAGTCGCTGCCATACAATATCCCAAATAATAGGAATTGCCTGAATGATAAAAGTACTTACGACACTCCTGTTGATTACAAATTTGTTCTACCAATGGGTCTCCCGAGCATAGCCCAACGGCGTCTATACCATCTAAATCAACACATTCTTCTGTTCGGGTTTGTGTGCCAGTCCCACAGGTCACGCTGCAATCACTCCAATCCCCATACGTCCACGTTGCTATTATGCAAAAATTAAATGTTACAAAATAGTTTAGTCGCTGCCATACAATATCCCAAATAATAGGAATTGCCTAAATGATAAAAGTACTTACGACACTCCTGTTGATTACAAATTTGTTCCACCAAAGGGTCTCCCGAGCATAGCCCAACGGCGTCTATACCATCTAAATCAACACATTCTTCTGTTCGGGTTTGTGTGCCAGTCCCACAGGTCACGCTGCAATCACTCCAATCCCCATACGTCCACGTTACTATTATGCAAAAAATATGTTACAAAATAGTTTAGTCGCTGCCATAAGTCACAATATCACAAATAATAGGAATCGCCTTAATGATAAAAGTACTTACGACACTCCTGTTGATTACAAATTTGTTCCACCAAAGGGTCTCCTGAGCACTGCCCAACGGCGTCTGTACCATCTGAATCAACACATTCTTGTGTTCGGGTTTGTGTGCCAGTCCCACAGGTCACGCTGCAATCACTCCAATCCCCATACGTCCACGTTGCTATTATGCAAAAAATTAAATGTTACAAAATAGTTTAGTCGCTGCCATACAATATCCCAAATAATAGGAATTGCCTGAATGATAAAAGTACTTACGACACTCCTGTTGATTACAAATTTGTTCCACCAAAGGGTCTCCCGAGCATAGCCCAACGGCGTCTGTACCATCTGAATCAACACATTCTTGTGTTCGGGTTTGTGTGCCAGTCCCACAGGTCACGCTGCAATCACTCCAATCCCCATACGTCCACGTTGCTATTATGCAAAAAATATGTTACAAAATAGTTTAGTCGCTGCCATACAATATCCCAAATAATAGGAATTGCCTAAATGATAAAAGTACTTACGACACTCCTGTTGATTACAAATTTGTTCTACCAATGGGTCTCCTGAGCACTGCCCAACGGCGTCTGTACCATCTGAATCAATACATTCTTGTGTTCGGGTTTGTGTGCCAGTCCCACAAGTCACGCTGCAATCACTCCAATCCCCATACGTCAACGTTGCTATATGCAAAAAATTTAATGTTACAAAATAGTTCAGTCGCTGCCATAAGTCACAATATCACAAATAATAGGAATTGCCTGAATGACAAAAGTACTTACGACACTCCTGTTGATTACAAATTTGTTCCACCAAAGGGTCTCCTGAGTAGCCCCCGCTGTACCATCTGAATCAACACATTCTTGTGTTCGGATTTGTGTGCCAGTCCCACAGGTCACGCTGCAATCACTCCAATCCCCATACGTCCACGTTGCTATTATGCAGAAAAATATCAAAGGTACAAAATAGTTTAGTCGCTGCCATAAGACACAATATCACGTAAATAGGAATTGCCTGAATGATAAAAGTACTTACGACACTCCTGTTGATTACAAATTTGTTCTACCAAGGGGTCTCCCGCGCACTGCCCAGTGACGTCTGTACCATCTGTATCAATACATTCGTGTGCTCGGATTTGTCTGCCAGTCCCACAAGTCACACTGCAATCACTCCAATCCCCATACGTCCACGTTGCTATTATGCAAAAAATTAAATGTTACAAAATAGTTTAGTCGCTGCCATACAATATCCCAAATAATAGGAATTGCCTGAATGATAAAAGTACTTACGACACTCCTGTTGATTACAAATTTGTTCCACCAAAGGGTCTCCCGAGCATAGCCCAACGGCGTCTGTACCATCTGAATCAACACATTCTTGTGTTCGGGTGTGTGTGCCAGTCCCACAGGTCACGCTGCAATCACTCCAATCCCCATACGTCCACGTTACTATTATGCAAAATATTAAATGTTACAAAATAGTTTAGTCGCTGCCATAAGTCACAATATCACAAATAATAGGAATTGCCTGAATGACAAAAGTACTTACGACACTCCTGTTGATTACAAATTTGTTCCACCAAAGGGTCTCCCGAGCATAGCCCAACGGCGTCTGTACCATCTGAATCAACACATTCTTGTGTTCGGGTTTGTGTGCCAGTCCCACAGGTCACGTTGCAATCACTCCAATCCCCATACGTCCACGTTACTATTATGCAAAAAATTAAATGTTACAAAATAGTTTAGTCGCTGCCATACAATATCCCAAATAATAGGAATTGCCTAAATGATAAAAGTACTTACGACACTCCTGTTGATTACATATGTGTTCAACCAATGGGTCTCCCGAGCACTGCCCAACGGCGTCTGTACCATCTGAATCAACACATTCTTCTGTTCGGGTTTGTGTGCCAGTCCCACAGGTCACGCTGCAATCACTCCAATCCCCATACGTCCACGTTGCTATTATGCAAAAAATATGTTACAAAATAGTTTAGTCGCTGCCATACAATATCCCAAATAATAGGAATTGCCTAAATGATAAAAGTACTTACGACACTCCTGTTGATTACAAATTTGTTCTACCAATGGGTCTCCCGAGCATAGCCCAACGGCGTCTGTACCATCTGAATCAATACATTCGTGTGTTCGGATTTGTTTGCCAGTCCCACAAGTCACACTGCAATCACTCCAATCCCCATACGTCCACGTTGCTATTATGTAGAAAAATCAAATGTTACCCATAGTTACGTCGCTGTCATAAAGTCACAATATCAAAAATAATAGGAATTGCCTGAATGATAAAAGTACTTACGACACTCCTGTTGCGTGCTGTTTTCCTCATTTTTGCCAAACTTTTCATTTCAGATATACCCAATGCCAATTTAATGACTTACCCCCGCTTTTAAGTACTTTTGTTTTTCACACTTTCACTGTGATCTGAATGGGCTTTTAAAGGAAAAAACTCAATTAACGCATTGATCTTATAAGAAATGAGTCAAGGAAGCCAGTAATCGACTTTCGATACAGGTCTTGCGGTTCTGGCCGTTTTCATCCTCCTGCGTGTGAGCTTTATTTGTTTCAGTATGTGAATGCAAACACCGCTAGATCATCGAGTGAATGACTGTGTCAGGTCGTGATTTTCTTGACCTTTGACCTGATAACAGACTCGTAGACTCCTAAAAGTTTGAACCGGCCCCCGTCTTTGTTGAAAGATGGTTGGTTTGCTTTTATGTGAACTGCTTCTTTGACTCCACGTTGGAACCACCTGCTGTCTCTGTCGAGTATGCAGACTTTATCCAAGTCCATAAAATGAGACCTCTGATGCTATATACTGCTGGGTCTCCTGTGTTCATTAAAACGTGTTTTCAGAGAGCGTTCAGCTTCTTTGCACTGTCCGGTACCGGTAACAGTTTTGTCCTGGCACGGGATGTAATATACCGGACCTGTAATGTCCTTCTTGTCTGTCTTGTCCTTGGGATGACATGAGGATTTGTCTTAGTGTGCGGGTTGGTTTGAAGAACACACTAACACCATAATTGATCATGCTTCTCTACGCCAACATTTGGCCATGTACAATAGAATCTGGGTCAAAGATTTTTTTTTTTTTGTGAAATGCATGAATTTAATCAATAGTTTTTGACCGTTTGGTGATTTATCAGCTATATTTTGTTATTAATTAAATGTCATTAATTTCGTTGCTTATGAGATTTTGTACACATCCGAAACATCCAAGTTTACTTGTGTCAACTCACCTTGACAATGTAGCTTGTAATGTTTCCAAATTTTGTTAATATCATCAGTCAAGAGAGGCTCATCAACGTACACCGGCACAAACGATCTCCTTGGTGGCCAGGAATTGACTCCACCCATGATGACGCTGGTGCATTCGCATGGGTTTGGGTTAGCTAACACCCATCTCCAGTTATCATTCACATCACGCTCTCTACCTACTTCGCATTTAAATGCTATTACCTGTATCTGTTGGGCTAAGAAATGAATGAATATTATAAATAGATACCGGTTAACATGGGTAATCAATCCATCATCAAACAAAATTTGTATTTTTTTTATTTGATTAAAAATTCCAAGTAATGATACATCAGAACTATATTACATGTATATATAATTACAGATCCTACTCGGTGATTTTTTTTTAATATCCTTGTCTTATCCCATATTGGGAGAGCTCTTTCTAATATCATATCCCAGGTTTGTATTGGACTCTTTGGTCACTTTCAACTTGTGATTTAAGGAGTCCAAAATTGGCCAAATCAGAAAATAAGGAGTCCCTGGACGCGCAGACTCCTTATTATGCGACCCCTGTTACATACCAGTGTACGAGATCAATTAATGATGCTTACCCGCCAGCCTAATATAATCAAATAATTTACCTCATTTTTTATTTTCCTTGCACGGTGTTTTGCTCTAGTTTTACGATATCTGATTTCGTGATTTTAGTATCCTTATTTTAAGGTAGGTCTATGTTTCAATATATCCGGAAAAAAAAAAGAAATCTTGTTTCCAAAATTTTAGATGATTGGGATATTGTGGTGCTGCGTTATATCTGTCGATAGACAGAAAATGCAAATTGGACGATGTCTTTGTCAAATGGTCGAATCTGCAAGGAAGTCGTACGCATTAAAATAATAATTTTGTTGTCCTAGGTTTTTGATGGTATAAAAATCTTTTTGGAGTTGTGACTGGAGATGATGCTGTGGATCACGAAGTGCGCCTTTGAGATATCTGTATTGGTTTGCTTGCATTGGGTGAGTTGCATTGAGGCATGGGGATCAAACTGGCGAACGAACTGGGGATGAGCAGAGCACTTCCTCAACTCCATCTGCTTGGCCAGCGTTAGCTGCCTTATAGACGAATCCAATTTCACACCTTCCTACACTACAATGTCATGTCAGACATTGACTGGAGCCAACCCATCTGAAATGTAAAATAATGCAGGCTAGGCGGGGATTTTAAACTGCATTCTATCACCCGTGTTACACGTGCACAAAAGAATGATGAAAGTTTACAACACGATAAAATATAAGATCAACTTTAACATGTTTATAAAGCGGCTTTTTTTTCACCCAATTGGGAAGTCACAACACCAGTTTGATATGGATGGACCAAGTAATGGCCGAATGAATTCTGATCATTACTTGGCTCGTTGGATACGTCTAGTTTTTGCTTTTGGATTATTTTCCTGTAGGTTGACTGTTAGAATACATTGGTATTGGGGCATTAGTTTAGTAACCAAAAAACATAAATAGGCCTACCTGATATGCTCCACAGCAAGAGTATTACCCATTGCAGACCCGTGACTCTATCCATCAACTGCCGCTGACGATGAAGCCACATCATCATAATTTACTGAAAATAAAACGAAGAATAAGTAGTCTTTTTGGTTTGTTTATCCGAGGTGGAGGGGTGTGTGCTGAGAGGATTTTGTTAGTTTGTGTGGTGGGGAGGGGGTGTGTGTGGGGGGGGGCGTGTGTGTGGTGAGTGGTTCCGTTAAAAAAAAAAGCGCAGTGATTCATAGTGCGCTACGCACAGGCACAACGCCTAGACGTTGATCCACAAGTCTCAGCACACTTTACAGGTTGACGCTGACCACTATGGCCCCATATCATTCCATAAACCATTAAACAACAATTCAGGGACTTTGCTGCTTCAAGAGCGCACACCCTAGACATTCCACAAATAACCTACACAACCAGAATCAGCTCCCCAAGTTTCGGACGGCTGCAACGAGACAAATTATCAGTGAGTTCCTTGTCCAGGGGGATTTCAAGCTAGCTCAATTTTTCCACGAGAGCATACTAGGCACCGCCAGGGTTCGAACCCGCAACCTCTCGCACCACAGTCGATCGCCTTATCGATTGAGCTAACTTGACTGCAATGGAAGCATATGGTATTACAGAATGCTATTTGGGGTTTTTCTGTGGGTTTACTCACCTTAACAGCCCAGGTACAACTTGATAAAAACATTACATACTGTTCTCTGCTCTAGTCTGTTAACATTAACACGATAAGCAAAATTTTAAGCAGGATCTGAACTCCGCGAACAGTGTCCATACATAAAATTCAGTTTTATTTTTTATTCGGCAAATTATGCTGTGCTTCTTTGTCTCGATACCATGGTAACATTCATGTGATATTCCCCACAATATATTAAATTCTCTTAATGGAATTTTTAATTACTCCACTGCCCGCAGCAGTTTATTAACTATTAAACATGCATGTCTCCCAGCCAAAGTATCATATATTAAAGCCATAATGTACGATCTTATAATAAGAAATTGCAAATTATTTTCAAACCTTATTTCTTTTTGGCCCATTTTTTTAATGTTTACACATGTCCCAACTTACACCTAAATGAAATCAGCCAAATTTGCTGTGTTTGTCAGGTCAACGGGGCAATTTTCACATAATTGCGTATTAAACATTTAAAATAACCAGCGGAGTGTCTTTCACTTTACCTTAAAAGAAAAAACTATTCCTGACAGAAAAACTATTCCTGACAGTTGTTAGCATACTCATACATGTAACCATTTCAGCATTATTTTGAATAAATAATAACAAAATTAAAATTTGATTTTTGGGGAAAATGTATATCTTCAATATGAAAGGTTAAAATTTTCAATTGATCGTCGGCTTTTCATCCCAGCTACATACACTTTAAGTACATATCATTAGATTTGTAAAGTTTACTTCGAGGACTGTTAAATATCAAAATAAAAAATATCAAATTTTAATAATTTGTCATAAATTTGTATTATATCGCGAATTTCAAAAAATCAAAATTATTTGAATCAGAAGGACATTACTCGTATTCAGAATGCAATTCGATATGCCTGGTGTACTCTCAGCTGCCACAAAAATACTGTAACACTTTTTAAACACTATTGTTTACCACAGTTAATGTATAGACGGTAAACACACAATTTACCAATTTAAACACTATAAACACACAAACACTCCTAAACACTTAATGATAAAAACATTAAAATATTTAAATACGTATAATCACGAGGGGTTCCTTTCTATACTCACCTCGATCAACTATCGATCCATGCAGAAATTTAGAATATCTTGGGGATAGGCTTAATAATTTGCATGCTACTATATACCTGCTCCTATCTTTTATTAACGAAACAACAGTTGAACACTAATCCGCATTCCACACAATGTCTTTCAGCAATTTACAGAAATTTACTTTTCTTACATTCGCAATTAAAGATGCCATCAATCGTTTTAATACCTGACTCTTCTCTGCTGGCACCAAACACTTGTTTATACGAGTAGCTGCATCCTAGCATGATTAGTTAGCTACTCCATTATCATTAGCACAATTAATTCCCTTGGTAACTTAAAGGAGTATTTCGTGATCCTAGCATCCTCTTTTTATGACATTTTTCAGTACATATCCACGAAAAAAGCCTATTTCCAAAATGTCAGTTGATTCTGATTTTGCGTTTGCGAGTTATGCATGATTATGTGTATTACACTGTTCCATAGACAATACGTTGTAATTTCGTTCTGGTGCACCAGAACGAAATTCAAATTTCACGATATCTTTGCAAAACGAATTAATCTGCAAGAAATATTTTGTACATAAACATTATGTAGCCAGAGGTTTCCAGTGATATAAAAATCTCAACTTTTTTTGAGAAAAGTGGGGGATGAGGCTGTGGATCACGAAATGCCCCTTTAAATTAGTTTAATTTAATATTTAATATTATTTTCCTGACAAAAAGTAATTATGATAATAGCTTTTTACTAAAGATGCCAACTGTAGTGGTGGTGGGATCACGTTTTTGTTCACACCGCCTAAATTTCATGTCACATATCTACACGATTTTTTAAACCAGTATCTGTAATCAATAGACGTATTATACATAAATCGTAATGGTGCTGTATACAGATGCCAAAAAATTATCTACAATTCGCCGTCGAAGTGACGTAGTTAATCTGATTAACTACCATAGCAATAGATGAATAACATCGCCCTGCACTACAACGTTCACGCAGTACCGATGTATTGAAACATAGCTGTCAAAGAAAGGCTGATCACTCGCACCTGTAAGATTAGTATCTTTGAAAAGAGCGGTATTGTATTCAATCTATGTTTGCTGACATAAACAGGTGATTAGTGCAATCTGCTTGTAGTGTAGGGCGATCTATTCAAAAATTGTTTTCATCTATTGCTATGGTAGTTAATCCGACGTCACTTTAACGGCGAATAATGATGACTAATCAGACTAAAAGTCATTGGGTGCCGAATTTCACTTCTCGTCATATCTATGTATATCACTGGTCTAGGAGAAAACTGCTGGTGCGTTTCACAATCACAACTCATATCACCGACTTGACCAGCTTCTGCCATAATTATGTATTACTGCTGATTGGCAAAAGATGGCTCGCGCTATGCATGCTGGGATAGAAAAGTCTGGCGCGTTACACGAATTCGACAGCTTTTTCTCACTTCTCTATTCCAGCATGCATAGCGCGAGGCAACTTTGACCGGAACAAACAGAAAACGTTTCCAAACTTTGTAATAACATTCCGAAAACTTGATGCAAAACCTTCTAACATATTATTTAAGAGTTAACAAAATATTTTGCAAAATGTTTGCCAAAATGTTTTACAATTACATTTTGACAACATTTTTAAAATGTTCTTGATGTGCTTTTATATAAAACGTTTTAATAACGTTTTTATGACCTTTATATAACCCGACATTTAAATGTTATTAAAACGTTTTGAATAAAACCAAAACGTGTTTATAAAACGTATAGAACGTTTTAAGAATATTTTTTGTGTTTGCTAGGAATATGCGTATTTGAGGCGCAACGTCAATGGCGCCGATGTAGAACAGTATTCCCATGCACGTGTGTAACATGTCGTTGTTGCACACGTGGTATTGGCACGCATGAATGAGATGTTTCAGGTGCTGAGAGATAATTTCTTATTGTTTTCAAATCCAATCACCACTAATTTAATGAAAGGAAATGCCTCTCGCGCCTTCTCCTCGTGGATGATAAAATACACTCGAGTACAAGATGGCGTTGGTCTTTGGATCAAAACTTTCGACGTATTCGCGGACGTTAGCTGACCCAATCGCTTGATTTGGACGTGGCTGTAGGTTTCATTGGCTGAGGAGAACTTCACTGAGCAGCCGATCGAGGCCACCTAGACGACTGAGGAATAATTAGCTATAAAATGAAATATAAAATGAACGAAAGACCGTCACGAATTCAATTATTAATAGACCGTTTTAGAGGATGAACGAAAAAGGAAAGAAAGAAAGAGAAAAGGTTAGAGAAAGAGAGAGAGAAAGAAGGCTACGTCCGCACCAAGGTACAAAGGCTACCACACCAGAGTGGGGGCAAACATTTGCGGGACAAATGTTTAGTTTTAACGCTAAAATGGGTCAAATTTGGGACAATGATGTCATATAAAGCCGGGTGCACATTACAACGTTTGCTCAATTTTGTCCCGGTAATTCGACCAAAGGACTTGCACCTCCTGCCCCCTGTACACCTCTGACTCCACTAACAATATTGAGTTTCTCAGACCGAAAAATAATCAATCTATCCATGTGGGATTTAATTTTTTATTATAATACCAGGTTGTTACTGGATGCAGGTACCTTCTGTGCCCGTCGTTATTTTTTCTCAAGAAATGAAAGTTAAAGTTCGCTAAAATTACTTACTACACTCCTGTTGGGTACAAATTTGTTCCACCAATGGGTCTCCCGAGCATAGCCCATTAGCGAAAGTACCATCCGTATGAACACATTGGTGCGTTCGGGATTGTCTGCCAGTCCCACAGGTCACACTGCAATCACTCCAATTCCCATATGTCCACGTTGCTATGAAGAAACAAAGCGAAGGTACAAAATAGTTTAGTCGCTGCCATAAGCCATAACAGGCTATCACAAATATCAATGGCAACTCTTTAACACAAGCTCTGTTAACATGATATTTCTGATAACTTGAAGTGTTTTTAAAGTCCCAGGCTTATTCTATGTTATAATGTAACCTAATAACACGAATTAATGTTAACACAAATTGTGAGGCCCAGAGATGTTCGTGTTAATGAGTTGCCACTGAGGAATTGCTTGTATGTTTAAGTTACTTACGACACTCCTGTTGAATACAATTTTGTTCCACCAATGGGTCTCCAGAGCACTGCCCAACGGGATCTGTACCATCTGTATGAACACATTGGTAGGTTCGGGTTTGTGTGCCAGTCCCACAGGTCACACTGCAACCACTCCAATTCCCATACGTCCACGTTGCTATTATGCCAAAATTAAAGGTACAACATAATATAGTCATTCAATTGCTGCCGTAAGCTGTTGTTAGTCACAATCAGAAATAGTAGTAATTGCTTTACGTTAAAGTTACTTACGACACTCCTGTTGAATACAATTTTGTTCCACTAATGGGTCTCCCGAGCATAGCCCATCAGCGAAAGTACCAACTGTATAAGCACATTGGTGTGTTCGGGATTGTGTGCCAGTTCCACAGGTCACACTGCAATCACTCCAATTTCCATACGTCCACGTTGCTATGCAGAAACAAATCAAAGGTACAAAAATAGTAACTTTAGTCGCTGCCATAAGTCACAATATCACAAAGGAATTGCTTTTATTAGTCCAAAAAATGTTTATTATAGTCCAATGTTACACTAGATATGTCAAAGTACACTTTTTCTGAACTGAAATATCTTGAATTATAATGTCAAAGTTACTTACGACACTCCTGTTGAATACAATTTTGTTCCACCGATGGGTCTCCCGAGCAGAGCCCATTGGCCTCTGTACCATCTGTATTAACACATTGGCGTGTTCGGGTTTGTGTGCCAGTCCCACAGGTCACACTGCAATCACTCCAATTTCCATACGTCCACGTTGCTATGCAGAAACAAATCAAAGGTACAACAATAGTAACTTTAGTCGCTGCCATAAGTCACAATATCACAAAGGAATTGCTTTTATTAATCCAGAAAATGTTTATTATAGTCCAATGTTACACTAGATAGGTCAAAGTACACTTTTTCTGAACTGAAATATCTTGAATTATAATGTCAAAGTTACTTACGACACTCCTGTTGAATACAATTTTGTTCCACCAATGGGTCTCCAGAGCACTGCCCAGTGACAGATGTACCATCTGTATAAACACATTGGTGCGTTCGGGTTTGTGTGCCAGTCCCACAGGTCACACTGCAATCACTCCAATTTCCATACGTCCACGTTGCTATGCATTCAGAAAATATCAAAAGTTACAAAAGATCAATAATAGTCGCTGCTAGTCAAGTCTCCCTCATCAAAATGCAACATAAGATCCACCAAATGTTGTTAGATTACTGTAATACAAGGTTATAAATTCTAGCCATTCAAAGAGGATTCTATGTTGCATTTGGAAGACGTGAGCTTTTCAATAAACACCAAAACCGATGGGTACGAACCATTTTGATACAACCTGTACATAATAAACTTAATTTCTCCGGTTTACGCGAAAAGAATGTGTATATTCCCGCCGATGATCATTCCACTGTTTTCCTAATTGCTTTTATGTTAAAGTTACTTACGACACTCCTGTTGATTACAAATTTGTTCCACCAATGGGTCTCCTGAGCATAGCCCATTGGCCTCTGTACCATGAACACATTGGTGCGTTCGGGATTGTGTACCGGTCCCACAACTCACACTGCAATCACTCCACGCCCCATACGTCCACGTTGCTATTATGCATTCAGAAAAGATCAAAGTTACGAAAGGGTAATTAGTCGCTACCATAAGTCACAATTTTACTAATACTAGTAGGAATTGGCTGTATATAATAAATTTAATTTCTCCGGTCTACGCGAAAAAAGGTGTATATTATATTTTATTTAATTTCCGCCGATCATTCCACATTTTTGCTTGTATGTTTAAGTTCCTTACGACATTCCTGTTGATTACAATTTTGTTCCACCGATGGTTCTCCAGAGCAACGCCCAACGGCATATGTACCATCTGTATAAGCACATTGGTGTGTTCGGGTTTGTATGCCGGACCCACATGTCACACTGCAATCACTCCATGCCCCATACGTCCACGTTGCTAAAATGCATTCAGAAAAGATCAAAAGTTACAAAAGATCAATAATAGTCGCTACCATAAGTCACAATTTCACTAATACTAGTAGGAATTGGTTGTACAGGCTGTATCAAAATGATTGGTACCATCAGTTTTCAATAATTATGGACAAATCTTCCTCATCAAAATGCAACATAAGATCCACCAAATGTTGTTAGATTGCTGTAATAAAAGGTTATAAACTATGAATTCTAGCCATTCAAAGAGGTTTCTATGTTGCATTTGGAAGACGTGAGCTTTTCAATATACACTAAACCCGATGGGTACGAACCATTTTGATACAACCTGTACATACTTAATTTCTCCAGTTTACGCGAAAAGAATGTGTTTATTCCCCGCCGATGATCATTCCACTGTTTTCCTAATTGCTTTTATATTAAAGTTACTTACGACACTCCTGTTGATTACAAATTTGTTCCACCAATGGGTCTCCCGAGCAAAGCCCATCAGCGTCTGTACCATGAACACATTGGTGTGTTCGGGATTGTGTACCGGTCCCACAACTCACACTGCAATCACTCCACGCCCCATACGTCCACGTTGCTATTATGCATTCAGAAAAGATCAAAGTTACGAAAGGGTAATTAGTCGCTACCATAAGTCACAATTTTACTAATACTAGTAGGAATTGGCTGTATATAATAGATTTAATTTCTCCGGTCTACGCGAAATATATTATATTTAATTTAATTTCCGCCGATCATTCCACATTTTTGCTTACGACATTCCTGTTGGGTACAAATTTGTTCCACCAATGGGTCTCCCGAGCATAGCCCATTGGCATCTGTACCATCCGTATGAACACATTGGTGCGTTCGGGTTTGTGTGCCAGTCCCACAGGTCACACTGCAATCACTCCAATCCCCATACGTCCACGTTGCTATTATGCAGAAAAATATCAAAATATGTTTTAAAATCAAGACGCTTTCATTATTAAAACATAACCATTACCGCCCGAGTCTCTGAAAATCGTCCATACCAGTCCTGTATCCAAACCATGCTAATCTCCCAGAGCCCCTATAGTCTCTGAATAGCAATCATGTTGATGGGCAATGTTAACTGGAGATGCGGTAAGCCATGTTGGTATCATTTGTATGACAACATCAATGTGAACCTATTTTTGAATAGAGAGTCGCCTATGCTCACCTTGACCAAGTTGACAATGCAGCTTGTTATGTTCCCAAATTTCGCTAATGTCACCAGTCAAGAGAGGCTCATTGACGTACACCGGCACAAACGATCTCCTTGGTGGCCAGGAATTGACACCACCCATGATGACGCTGGTGCATTCGCATGGGTTTGGGTTGGCTAACACCCATCTCCAGTTACCATTCACGTCACGCTCACTCCCTACATCACATTGCAACGCTCTTACTTGTACCTGGTTGGCTAAGAAATTAATTAATAATCAAGTCAATTTAAATAATTTTAAAGGAAGTCTCCGGCAATCACGGCATTATGCCTTACATAATTATGATAGAAAAATAATCATATGGTTTTATTTAAAACAAACTCATATTTCACCATAAAAAAAACCCGAATAAAACAGTCGTCTCTCAACACACGATATTCAAAATTCCCGCGCCGAAATTTTCTGGGGCAATGACGTCATGGTTATTTGTGCTCAATTGTCGACAACCTTCATTGTATTACTGGGACGTCATTGCACCAGACAATTTCGGCGCCCGGGAATTTTGAATATCGCGTGTTGAGACACGGCTGTTTTTATTCGTTTCACTTTAAGTTTGTTTAAAATAAAACCATGTGATTCGTGCTTGATAATAACTTTCCTAACATAAAAAGGCATAATGTTGTGATTGTCTGAGACTTCCTTTAATCAATCCATCAATAAACAAGTTTTGGTTAACTTAAAATGGCATTTCATGATCCACAGCCTCATCCCCCACTTTTCTCAAAATAAAGTTGAGATATTTATACCACTGAAAGCTCTAGCTACTATGTACAAAAAAATTCTTGCAGATTAATTTGTTTAGCAAAAATATCGTCAAATTTGCGTTCTGGTACACAACACTGGCCTATGGAGCAGTGTAATAAACACAAATATCATGCATAACTTGCAAACGCAAAATCGGAATCAACTGAAATAGATACAAAACTACATTACTCGATGAACAACGACCCCTCCCCCCATACATTTTTCCATAGGGACTGTTCCCACCTAGTAATCATAATAGAAGAAAAATGAGGCAATAATTTCCCTGTGCATCGTCTTTTTAGTCTTTTGATTGATTGAGGTGAGTAGATCCATTCGTATTTTATTGGTCGTATTAGGGCATTAAAGAAACATAAAAAGGCCTACCTGATATGCTCAACAGAAACAGTAGTACCCATCGCAGTCTACTGACTCTATCCATTAACTGTCGCTGACGATGAAGCAATATCATCATTCACTGAAAATAATACGAGAAATTGACATGAAATAAGAATTCCCTTTCTTATTTCTCGGCCCAGGGCTAAGATTAAAATTGTTCACTTGATTTGTTGCCGTGCGTGGCCTTTCTAATCTCTCTCTTTCTTCAATAATGTTTCCTTCTTTTCTCGCCATACAGAACATGCTTATGATTTAGTAAACATGGTAAAGGATTGCTCTAAACAGGATTGCATTACCATATTATCTCAAAGTATGTATAACCTGAAAAACTCTGAAAGTATCTACCTATCGGTGACACAATTAATACGTACTCACACAAATAATTCCATGGTAACCACTATTGCCACAGATGGTTGCCCGGGATGGTTGATTAAAATGAGAGTTACGCATCATGAACCAGAGCTAATCAATTAAAACCAGGGGTCGCGGACTGCGCTAAATTTTGAAGAATCAAACGAAATAAGAAATTAAAATAATAATTAAAAAAACACATTAAAGGCTTAATGTACGATTTCCTTCAAATTTTAAATTTGTCATTATATACTCAAAATGCTGATAATAATACTAGTAATAATGATCGGGAATGGTTTCTGCCAATTTTGAGCTGAAATAACGAGGTAACGTGAAAGAAACACTGCTTGTTAGTTTGGCCGTCTAACACGCAGTTCTATGGGCGGACATAAAGTCATAATTTCTTGAATTATGACTTTATGTCGAACTTTGCTCTGTTTACCTACAAACACAACAAATTTGGCTGATTCCATTTAGGTGCAAGTTGTGACATGTGTAAACATTACAAATATGCAAAAAAATCAGGTTTGAAAAAAATTAACCAAATTCATCTTATAAGATCGTACATTATGACTTTGAGGTGGGTCGGAGGTGAGTATGACCTATCGGTGCTTGCACTTACTATTATTAAGACAACTAAAGCTGACACACAAGAAGAATGGTATGAGTTTTATCCCAAGGCTTGAGGTATTTCAGCCCCGTGTGCGTGATTTTTCTCGGGAGGGTAAAAACGTCGAAAAACGTTGTTTTGATATCGGCCTATTGGCCTTAAATCAAGAACCAAAAGACCTATGAAATTTATCAATGCGATTATTAATTGGTTTCCACGTACTTATTTTCTATAAGAACAATGTACTATTATAAAGAAGTACATTGCAGTTTTTTGTTTGTTTGTTTGTTTGTTTTGGTTTTTGTAGTTAAACGGCTAAAACTGGAAAAAGTATCAACAGGCTCTTGGCATCCACTCGCCACAACCCAACAGGGGCTGTTTTGTTAAAAAGTCTTAAAAAAAACCACATGATACTATATTCAATTTAAGGGGGAGGGCAGGGGTCCACAATTGAATATATGAATACAAACCCCACCCAAGTCCATACTTTGGCCAAATTGAGTTAAGCATGGGAAATTGTTGCTATACATAGGCCTGTCATATGTATGAAAGAACAACTCAAATTCATCCTCTGTGTCTATTGAGCATGTGAAAAATAGCATGTATGAAAGAACCAACCAATTCCATGATTTGAGTCTTGTAACACATTGATTGAAATCAAGTATGTATAAAAGTCCACTTGTAACACATTCATTGCTAGAGAGTGAAAAAAAAAAAAAAAATGGGTTTAATAAAGGAAAATGTGTGGTTTATATTACATGGCAGAATGCTTATCAACATTATACATACCTGTGTGCTTTATTTTGTATTATCTTACTAGTGGTAATCTCATTCCAACATCGTTGTCTTTGTATATGATTCAAAAAACCACCCAAGTCCAGCATTTACAATGAACCCCACGAAGTCCCTGAAATGCTAATCGTCATACCTAATACAGGTTAATCCACTCATTGCACGTAAAACTTACCATATTGACCAGGTAAATCTAACTGAAGGAATTAAAATGATACAGGTTTTTCTCTCAAAATCACTTCCCATGGACTTGGGTGGGTTTTGTATTCATGTATTCAGACCCCCTTTCAAAATCATGTGTTTACAAACGTTTTAGCTGAAAAGAACATTGCACGCCTAATAGTTCTCTTATTCAAATCAAATCAATAGGAAATCCAATGAGCAATCTGCAACTTTTGAATTATTTTGCATCTGCCTTGAGATTTTGGTCACCGTGTCAATTCTTGACCAATTTCAACAAATGAGGTCTTGAATCCGAGCTACAAGATGCAGCTCAGCTATTGGCTGCTGCTAATTATGACATACTTGTCTTTGTTTAGGATTATACAGGGGTGAAAATAACTGATACCTTCAGTCTTTTGCTACCTGAATTGCACTTGGCTGTATAACAAACTAATTAACTTGACAATTTCTTTGTTCCCAAAGGAACATTATTCTTTCCCTGTTCCTGAAACGACATGAATAATTGAGTAGACCTACTCACTAAAATGGGTGATGGGGATATATGCGGCCACATTGACTCCCATTTTTCAACTCCCTCTCACCCAATGACCCCCTTTTTTGTTTTCCTGTCAACAAAAGACCCCCTTTTTCAAACATTTTGGGTAAATTTCTGCTAATCTCTCACTGAATGACCCCGTTTTTTCCATTATATTTCTTGTATTATATCAACTATTATAATTTTTTGACTGATAATTTTTAATTTGCATCTTCCTTGAGTTTTTGGATCATTGTGTCGTTATTTCTTGAATAATTTCAACAAATGAGGTCTTACATGCGAGCTAAAAGATGCAGCTATTGACTGCTGGTTCAAATTATGACATATCTATCTTTGTTTAGGATATACAGGGGTGGACATAACTGCTACTTTAACTCATTACGCACTGTATAGCTCATTATCCCTTATACACAACATTAGTCAATTGAAATAATAAAATAACTGCAATGTATCTTTAGTTTCATCATAAGATTTATTCAAAATCATATTAACAAGAATTATACAACTAAATTGCACCTAATATAACATGACAGGTGATAAAAACGTAAGTTGGAGGGGAACATTTTTATTTATTTCATTGTCAGACCAGCTGACACAAAATAATATAAAATAAATTAATAATATAAATACATTGTGCATGGCATTCAAATGAGCTATTTCAGTTTAAATCCATACACCCCCTATCGAAGACACATTCTAAATCATCCACACAAGGAGTGTGAATTTCAAATGGGTATCCATTTGATATTTACACCCTTGCATTAGAGATTAAGGTCATGTCTTCCATCAGGGATGTATGGATTTCAACTAGAATAACTCAATCTTTTCAATCAGTTCAAAATTAACATGTAAAAAAGACAAATTTAAAATTACTGTTGAAATTGCTCAATATTATTGCTTTGGTGTCCTTCAAACTTGGTGCAACTTACTTCAACATAACTTTGGTATATCTGTCACATCTTACTAGTATCAGGTCAGTGATAAGTTATTATTTATTTTAATTTTACTTATTTACATTTTAATGTTTCAAATAGTAAAAGCAACAAAAAAAATTAAAATCAAAATCATACACACTTTGTTATAAACTGTGTATATACTTGTGTATGACATAGACTTGGGAGGACAGTGTAAGATTCATTAATCGAATCGGCTCTTGCATCTAAAATACATAATACCTCTGTAAAAGATGTTAGAAATATCTTCCACATGGGGAGTATGAATTTCAAATTGAATTGAACACAGGCAGCTCCATTTGAATTTCATACACCCACTGAAAATGGTTCAACCTGAATCTCCCAAAGAGGGAAGGGAAGTTTTTAAAAATTCCATTTGAAATTTATACTCCCTTTTGGAAGATTTTTCCAAAACTTTACATGGATTGATGTTGATGTGTATTTAGCTGGTCGCATATACATGGACTGATTGTCAAAACTCTCTGGCGACACCACCAACCTTAGAGGTCAAATGAGGTCTAAATGAATTTGATTCATATAAAACTTCTGACAAAATCGATTAAGAAGAAGATACTGTCTTGCATGTTGACAATAAATTATTTTGTTTTCACTATATACATATTTATCTAAAACCACTTAGTATTTACACATTGGCATTTAAACAAAAATTTACATTCCTAAAAATACATGTATATGCACCATAAAAAATCTTATCTACAACTAAAAATGAAGGTAATTATTTTGAGGACGGAATTCAGTTTCAAAAGTCACAACATCAATTTTATCTGACGTTGATGTGTGCATTTTACACAAAATCTACGCAATTCAATGTGTCATAATTATGTATATTTCAAAAAATACAAATAAAAATCTCAATTTTGTGTCCTTGTCCATTGGATTCACCATTACCCACTTTTGTCAATTACATACTATATTGGGATGTTCTAGTTGAAATCCATACACCCCTATGGAAGACATGGCCTTAATCTCCCCAACAGGGGGTATAGATTTCAAATGAAGTTACCTACTCAGGTAACATAGCATTACTGTTACTAAGCCTATAGAAATTGGGGGTGCAGCAGTCTTAAAGTGGACCTTTTGAGAATTTTTCCTTCCTTTACTGGAAAAAGTGGACCTATTGTGATTTTTTCCTTCAAAAAATTGTTGATTTTTAACGCCTTGGACCTTTTTATATTCGGATGGGTATTCTGCGAGTTCGTTGCATCCTCCACAATCCCCTAACTACAGCTTTGACTGTTGCTATGTTAAAACATAAATCATACAAATTTTAAAAAAATTACATGTTGCTTGAAGATTTAGCCCATTTTGAAAGGTCACACAGCTCTTGGATATATGAAAAGATGTGGCAAAATATATCTTGAAAAAGTATTTTTTTCAACATGTCATTACTGGAATTGCGATGTATCATACAACTGCATACAGTATGCACATAACCACAAAGCACAAAGAATCACAAAGATAATTATGACTACAAGAACAACACTGTCTAAGGCTATGAACTCAGGCCTTGCCGTCTAGATTTTAAAAGCGAGTGGTCAATCACTTGCTAGCACGGTGCTAGGCGAGCGGTCGAATCACTCTCACAGCAGAATCACTAGTATGTAGTGGTCGTATCACTCCAGTCTAAAAGATAATTCATACCAATATCACTCACTTACTTACGTTTTCAGGGATTAAGTAGGGATAACCATCAAAATTTCATGTTGCCCCTATTGCTACAAAAGATCATTTTCTGGATAGAACTCATCAATAGAAGTATTTTGGTGGTTAAATGGTCAAAATCGGTCAAAAACTTTTCGAATTATGAATTTTCAAAGTTTCCCATTCTGACCGCTCATTGGAACGAAATGAAATGACAAGGTCCAAAATAGCAATTGGGAGCAAAATTGGCATAAGCATATATTTACCTTTATATATTTCTTTATTTTAACATATATGCAAACATGAAACAAGCATATTGTGAAAGTATCAAAGGGTTTCTTATGAAATGGCACTTTACTAGTCAATGGCATAAATTATTTTTTCAAACCGAGGCATTGAAATCATGCATTTAGAGAACATTTGCCAAAAATCATCCAAGATGGTCGATATGGCACAAAATCAAAATTGCAGGTGAACTTTTTTTCACAACCAAAAATGTCAATGTTATTGGGTTTAATATGACCAATTAGCAGGTGTATGCAAACAAAATCTTAAGTGTCATTGAAGGTCATTGACTCATTCACAACAATAGAGGTTATCTACTTCACTCATTATGCTCATGTGTGACTTCTAACAAAAGGTGCTGGTTCCGGTAGTATTCTTCATTCAAACCAATTCAATGCATGACCTCGGAGACACCTGCATAACTTTCGCCGGCTATTTTGAAACAGTTATGGTTGCACATTCAGGTACTTCTTTTGAAAGTTCTAAACAAGGTATAGCCAGCAGCAAGTTGTAGATGGTATAGGCCTAAATATAAGAAAACGTTTAGGGTTGAAATCAGGTGAAAAATACATCGAATGAGCACAAAACTTCACATTTATGTTCAGAAAGGTGTCTTCTTAGCATGATTCAAAAGGAGTATGAAAATTCCAAAGGGAAGTTGGTGATTTAATTTGTAACTCGAGATCTACTTGTTCATTTTTTTTTCCTTTTTACAGAGGGTATGATAGAGGTATTACTGACAACTCTGCCAAATTACAGCTCAGTAGGCCACGTTTTTCACCTGAAATTATTGACATGAATATTTTGTGCCATTCTTGAGCAGTGCTGAACTCAGCCACTGGCAATTAAACGCACTGTGGCGATGGACCAATTTTGACTCGCACTTACAGGAAAATGAAATCAGTTGTGTTGCTGTAATTTGCAAGATAGTTACAAAATATAATTGGCAGTCACTTCTCCAATTTTTACAGAAAAATATTGAAAAATAAAAGAATGAGATCAATTTAGAAATGTCTGTGCAAGCAGTGCACAGTTGAGCTCCCTGCATGTCTATGGGAGCGTTCTAATCAAGTTGATGGTTCATTGGTCATCCCTAGATTAAGTTATTACGATAAATCGAATACATTGAAAGTGCTCAAACATGAATGTAGTTCAATTTTGTGCGACTCGCTGTAAGCGATATTTAGTGTCTATGGCGAGTGTAAAATCGCTCACTAGAAATTGAGTTCAGGTGGCAAGCGACAGTGATTGCTCGCCTCAAACAGCAAGGCCTGGATCTCCAAAATTTCCTCATTGTTCAGAGTTATGTCCAGCATATACGAGGCGTGAACATAGAAGTGATAAATAATCACGCTGATCAACAACCATGACAACAAGATGGTTCACCCGTTGGTCATCAAGCGCTTTATGATCACCATCATGTAACCGGAAGTCTGAATGATTAGGAAATTGAGATCAAATTAAAGTGTGAACAATTGTTTTTAATAACCGGCGAATTTTCTGTAACATGACATAACTGTGTAATAAAAACCACATTAAGAAAACAATAATAAAATACATTTCAAAAATATGCTTCATGTGGGTTCAATTGTTCACTATATAATACAGCATTATGTCAACTTGCTTCAATAGTCATATCTGATTCTATGCTTAATCGGCTTAATCTCTCAACGTCCATTCTAGACCTCTGATCAAATCGAGATAACTCCAAGTCACCGTTATTATTAATGTTCCTTATTTGATTATGTAGAGCTGCACTGTTTAATCCTGAATTTGGAGTACTAAATCTGTTCATCGACTGTGCGCCGTTTCTAAGCGGAGATTCGTTCTGAGAGATAGAACGGTTGTTGTGTGAAGGCGAACTGCTTATATTCATAGCAGGTCGGCCAGTTATTGTAAACATCGGTTCCGGTGAATCCGGATACATGTATCCATTTCGCATATCCCAATTGTCACGACCGACTTCTTTCAACAGGTCGTCGCTGGAATTGCGACGCATGCACATAATCCCAAAGCAGAGGATGATAACGACTATGATAATTACACCGACTAAGATTATGATGATGAACAACCAATCTGCGACTCCAGGGATAACTGTTGATCGATTAGCTGTATTAGTTCCTGTATCGTTTTCATTAGGTGAGTCATTACCTGTAAGATTGGGAATAAAAAGAATTTGAAATTCAATGCAAATAACAAAAGGTAGGGTTTCAAGCACAAATCATATTAGTTGGTAATTATTAATATTAGTTTTATTGTAAAGTCTTTAAACACAAAATTGAGAGAAAACAAATCTCAATACTTATATTCATCGAAGCTTTTGGTCATGATTCCTCAAGAAAAACAAATTCAAAGTTAATGCAATATCATAACTGACTGTGCAGAATTTCTATTTTGGTTAATTAGACAGAACATATATCAATTCAATCCATTAAAGGAGGATTTCGTGATCCTAGCATCCTCTTTTTATGACACGTTTCAGTACATATCAACGAAAAAAGCCTATTCCCAAAATTTCAGTTGATTCCGATTTTGCGTTTGCGAGTTATGCATGATTATGTCTATTACACTGCTCCATAGACAATGCGTTGTAATTTCGTTCTGGTGCACCAGAACGAAATTCAAATTTCACGATATCTTAGCTAAACGAATTAATCTGCAAGAGATATTTTGTACATAAACATTATGTAGCCAGAGGTTTCCAGTGATATAAAAATCTCAACTTTTTTTTGAGAAAAGTGGGGGATGAGGCTGTGGATCACGAAATGCCCTTTAAGTAATCTCCTGGAAAGCTGAGAGCAAATGTGCCTATATACAGCCTTATAAACCATTGTCAAAACATGCAACATATTTTATCTTTGTGCATATGTTTTTCTACTGTTACTTTGCAGACTGAGGTAGTATTTTGGTGGTTAGAACACCCATCCTACCCTATTTTTAACTTGAAAACAAAGTTACTGTTTGTGTAAACAGATTCACCACTACCAACTAAAAGCCACAATGTACAATCTTATAATATGAAATTGGTTACTTTTTTTCAAACCTGATTTTTTGGCATATTTATGTTTACCCATGTCCCAACTTGCACCTAAATGGAATCAGCCAAATTTGTTGTATTTGTAGGTCAACTGAGCCAATTTCGACATGAAATTATGACCTCCCATAGAACTGCGTGTTAAATGGCCAAAATAACCAGCAGGGTTCTTTCACTTTACCTTGTTATTTCAGCTCAAAATGGACAGAAACCCTTCCCGATAATTATTAATTACCAGCATTATTTCAGCATTTTGAGTATATAATAACAAATTTAAAATTTGAAGGAAATCATACATTAAGGCTTTAAACGGATTACATTACAGATTAACCAAAAAGTCCTGACTCAGCAATGCCCATATATAACACTATGCCAAATCTACCATTCTGCGTCATAACACATGTGGACCATATTATGCACCTCTGTCATTTTGTTGGCAAGAGCTTGATATTTGACCCCACAATTATTGGCGTCTGCGGTTTACTCATTTATTACTAGTGCTTAGCGCTTGTTATTGGCAGGATGCATGGCACTCATGACACACAAAAACATACTCTTAAGTCAAATTTTGCCAGGTGCAAAGTAAACTAATCCAGAGGTACAGCATTTTGCCTTCCATGGGCGACACACAAACATGGCAGAGTTCAGTTTCTTTCCATTAAAACTCTTTTAATAGTTTGAGTTAATATCTACTTACTTGCTTCACAGTGGACACCATAGTATTCCTTAGTACACAGACATCTATATCCAGCTGGCTGGTCTACACATATGCCATCATGCTGACATGGGTTGCTTTGGCATTCATTCACATCTGAAAACATAAAATATGACATAACAATTAATATTTATTGTATAAGGGCAAGGTTGCCAACTTTTCAGATCATTTTTCATGCACCGCACTTGAAACGTCACAGCCCAAAATTTGCCTCTTCAGAAATCAATTCATGATGGGATTTCAATCTTCATCTTAAAAAAACTATGTTTGCTTGCCCTCAACCGACCCTAATTTTGGATATCAGAAAAAAGTGGTTTTTTTTTCTATTTACTGTACAAAAGAATACCTATATTTGAAAATTCCTGAAAAGTTTTTTTTTTTTTTCCTTCAAATTTTTGCATTCTGAAGATGTAAAAAAATAAATTTTAGAGCTTGTGTTCAACATTTTAGTTGTTTTGTAATGTTAGTTGATTCATTTTGACACCAATATTTTCATTAATTTGAGCCGTCTTAATTAATACAAACAGTAGAGTTTGCTAGTAATTAAAAAAAAGGAAAAAAAAAAAAAGAAATCCCGACCGACCGACCCAATTGTTAAAATTCATTTGAGGGCAAGCAAACAATTTTTTTTCTTAGCCTAAGAAACAGCACATCTTTAAAAGGGATCATGTATCTATTTTTTTGTGTCAAAATGTCTCAACTGTACATCAGAGTCAGCACATCTGTAAGAGGGGGCATGTGTAACTTACCTGTTTCACACCTGCTGCCGCTAAACCCTTCAGCACATAGACACTCCCTTGATCCATCAGATTGTAGATCACATGTGCCATCATTTTCACATCCTAAGCGAGAGCAATCCTCTGAAAAACATTGATAGAGAAATAAATAAAACAATTACTATAAAGATATGAATTTTTCTTAGCAAATAAAGATAAAAATATTTCACTTTGACTGTCCATTATCATGTTATGGATGATAGGGCGATCCAATATTTTGATCAGTGCACATGGGTAACCGCCTAATCCAACCCAATATATTTGTCATTCCTGTGTCGACGCATTCTCCAATTTTTTATCTGCATTTTGCGCCCACAATTTTTGTTTGTCTTAAGTCTTAATTGTAACACATTGGCTGTCCTTTTTTCTTGTTATGTCTATAACTTTTGTATCATTTAATTGATCCCCAATGTGTTTTTTGTTCGGTAAGGGTCTTGATGCATAACTTTACAATAAATCATAATTTCCTGCTTAAAATATTTGCCAAAAGTTATGAACAGAAATTTGAATAGAATAAGATTTTTTGAATAAGATAATTTAGGCACTTGGTTCATTTACTGGTTATCAGTAAAAGCGCTTATTAAATGCTGCTTGTTATGTGATGTTATACATAAAATTTGCATAATTTATCAAAATGGAGAAAAAGTAGCCAGCTGTATTGGCCTCAGCAGTCCACATTTTCACTGGCTTTCTGACATTCCCATCACACCAAATATTTGCAATGGTCAAACAGTCAGTGATCTTCTAAATCAATTGCTTGAAATGCAGAGTAGGTACAAATTTTCATGGGTTTAAGCTTTATTTTCTTCTTACCTTCACCACAGAGTGAGCCAGTCCAGCCTTGTGCACAAGCACAAACAAACCCAATTCCTGTAGTCACTTCAAAACATGCTCCATTATTCTTACAAGGAGAACTGTTACAAGGACCCTCTGAAAATAACAACAGACAAAATAATTAATTCTGAGAAATAAAAAGAATACTTATACGAACCACTGAAAATGCACATGTTTATGTTTAAAAGTTAGGTGTAGTTAAATTTCTCCATTTAATACATGAAATGCATAATCGGAAGAGTGTAACACCATAAATAGTCGTCGGGTGCATTATATAGCGACGGATGTCAAAGCCAGGGTGTTTTACATAGTGACGGATGTTGATCGCAAATTTATCAAAAAATGGGCATCTGGAAAACGTTGAGTAGGTAAATTGTATTGGGCATAGATTACAAACTTGCCATTAATATTCAGCAATTCATGTGTCTAATAAAAGTAGACCCTTGAAAGATATTTTCAAAATGTTAAAATGTAGTAATATCAAACATCCCTCACTATGTCTTGCGCGATTATTTTGAGATCTCAACATCTCACTATGGATTTTACCGTAAAGTGCAGATCCGTCACTATGTAATGCACCGGACGAAGTGTTTCTTAGTCAAAACTAGAAAGTGAACAAACAAGACTTGATACCATATTCTGTTAACCTCGAGTTTGTTAGTGATGTACATTGTATGTGCAGATTTTGCTGTTCGCAGTATGTGTATTCACTAATCCCTTTGAGTGTACATACAAGGGCAATTTGTTGGTACACTTGCAGTGCAACCACGTAACATTACTGACATCACTACCAAGCTAGAGGTGAAACAATGTGTACTTTATGGTCTTGCAAGTAACATTCTTTAAAAGTAACAGAGAAGCAAACCTTACCTATTTCACATCTGTTGCCATGGAAACCAAGAGGACATGAACATGTGTATCCTGTTGCTGCTAGGCGACATCTGCCACCGTTGAAACATGGTGATGGTGTGCAGGGATCTGTGATGGATGTGAAGGATATACAATAGATGTTTTAAAGTAGGTGTGTGAATTAAAAGCTAGAATGATGGGCAAAATTTGGGGTAAACCTGTCTTTACAGGCCAGAGTACCAAAGCGATTAGGCCAGACTCCACCATGTAATCACAGTAATGTTACCGCGGGGGAGGGGGTGGCTACATCTCCTCCACTGTGAGTCTGTTACCTTCCTAGCATTGAATAAGCCCAGTACCTGTTGGTACACTTGAGTGGGGAGAGGCAATAGGGGTGAAGAGCCTTCCCCATTTGCACAACACCATGACGCTGCAGGATTTGAACCCATTACCTAGAGCTACCTTGCGAATATCAGCGGAAGTCTTTGATGGCTTATAATTTTGGGACCTTAACGTAAGTTTGAAAGTGCATTTATCAACCTTTGTATCTTTTTATATGATTTCAGTATCTAGTTATTCCAAACAATTTTTAAACGTCTTCACGATTTGAAAATTGGTTGAACAGAATAACACTATGCATGTGGGCATTTACTATAGCATGCCTCCAACTCCCTCAATAAATTTTAGAAGAGAGAGGGTAGAGGGCTGAAATTAATTATCTCTGCTGCCACCTCAGCAAAATAGGGTTAGGGTTTAGGGTTAGGATTAGGATTAAGAGATTAGGGTTAGGGCAATTATAAGGATTGGTTTATGGTTTGGGTGGTAGAAGTTGTAATAAAGTTGCTCTGAATATTATATTATAGGTCTTACCTGGTCCACCACCAATCTCCATCATCGTCAAGGAGAAGCCACGCCCAACCAGGACTGCATCTGTTGAGAGCACCATGACTAGCTCAGATCCTGTGGTTTCAAATTCTGTATCACTTGTGTCTCCTGTTCCACTGATAACCCATGCAATACTGAGGTTTAGGGAAAAACAAGATTGATTAATATCAAATTTATGAATTTTTTTTCTCCAAAAATTTGGGAAAAGTGCTAACTTTTCATTGTTTGTAGTAAAAGTTTTGATTGTTTTCCTTTTTTTCCATATTAGCTTTGTTTTGAATAGGAGCAATTTCAAGTCCAAGCCATTACATTTTTTTTGGGGTGTTTTGTGTGTGTGTCAAATTCAGTGTATTCAGTCAGCTTTCACAACACAAATATATCTGTTTATTTAGTAATTGGTTGAGAGCCAGTCATAAACAACATTCATGCCCTGCTGCAGGTTGAAACATTTTTTAAGACTGTTACATCATGAAATATGATCATCAAATATCCAGGTATGGAGGAATGGGGTTCATAAATTGAACTGAGGGCATGAATCTTACTTTATGCTGTTAACAAATAGACAATAGATCATGTCCCAATTCTATTAATGAACCCCTAAATTACCCTATTGCTTGCTGATTCTTAATGATGTAATCAGAAAAATTAATCCTCTTAGTAACCATTTTAACCCCCTGGGCACTACTGTCTTTCTTAAAATGCCTCTGATTGGTTAATGACATGATATAATCATCTGAGCAACCAATCAAAATAGAGCTTTTAGATCTCTTGACAATTTTAACCTTAATCCCCTTCAGGCCTACTGACTATTCTTATCCATATCTCTGATTGGCTCAATACATAAACAGCCCTCTCTGTAAACCAATCAAAATAGTTCTTAGAGGCTGATAATTAGGCTGGTATGGTGCCCATGGGTTAAAGGCTTAATGTTCGATTTCCTTCAAATTTTAAATTTGTCATATTATTATACTCAAAATGCTGAAATAATACTAGTAATAATGATCGGGAATGGTTTCTGTCCATTTTGAGCTGAAATAACGAGGTAACGTGAAAGAAACACTGCTTGTTATTTTGGCCGTTTAACACGCAGTTCTATGGGCGGACATAAAGTCATAATTTCTTGAATTATGACTTTATGTCGACTTTGCTCTGTTTACCTACAAACAACACATTTGGCTGATTCCATTTAGGTGCAAGTTGTGACATGTGTAAACATTACAAATATGCCAAAAAATCTGGTTTGAAAAAAATTAACCAAATTCATATTAGGCCTATAAGATCGTACATTATGACTTTAACAAAAGACAAGATGACTTCTATAGCATTACCAACCTATTTGATAGATCCCTGCTGTCATACACCTCAATGACATCTGAATCAGTTTGTGTGTGTACATCATCAACAATGACACGGATTGTTGCATTAGTTGCTACGGTGACATGCCACAGACAATATAAATTGTTGGCATAATTATTGGGATGATCAGGTGACTTGATTTCAATGCTGCCACTAGCTGGGATCACTAGATTACCACCACAGTCAGTTTCTAGGAACAACAAAAATGATAAAAACAATAAGTCATCATTATGGAAGTATGACCTGGAAAAATTGACACCCAATTGTTATGGAATATACTGGTGAAGTAATGTAATAATAGATCAACTGCCATACCAATAGGTGAAAACAATTTTGAATATAGCGCGCTGCACTACATGCAGGTTGCACTCATCACCTGTGTATGTCTGCAATCATAGATTGAAAACAATACTGGTCTTTTCAAAGATACTAATCTTACAGGTGTGAGTGATCAGCATGATATGGTTCAATGCAGAGGAACTGTGTGAATGTACCAGTGCAGCGTGGTATACTCAAAAATTGTTTTCACCTATTGCTATGGTATATAATCTGATTATTACATCACTCCGCCAGCAATAAATAACATACTCATGCACTAGATTAATAAGATACTGCCAAAAATTATTTAATTTAATTGGTAAAGCTACATGTTTATACCTTAGCAACCAGGATAATCAGCTGCAAATACCTTATCAATGAGAATTTCAGGTTAGCATAAGTTTTTTCACAAAATCAACTTGTCAAAACTGCAGGTAATAGAGGTTGTGCGTGAAATTATTGATTGGCTCCAAACGATTTGAACCAATGTCCTTCACCGTAATCATGGCACAGTGCAGTCCATTCAATCAAATGTTGTCATCAACCTATTTGATCGTAGTGCAGGGTTATGTGTGTGAGACGAACTGTCGCAGTAGATTACAATCATGCTTTTGTTGAATGCATTTGAGTAGTCCACCATATTTACGGTACGATACGTCATATGCACAACCTCTATTGAACATGCATCACAACACATATTAGTGACAGTAACATCGATATCATGGGGGTATCATTTTCCTAATTATATTAACATGATGCACTAAGTCAATTGAAAATGCTATCATCTTGGTGTAAAGGCTGCATTGTAAGAGGAGTCACAAATTAGACTTTAAAATAAATTAAAAAGTTATTGATGAAATTAAAAAATTGTAAACAATATACAATCGAGGTTGGATCAAATACAGCTGATGAAAAATGTGTTCATTCAATTGAATTTTCTAGTATTCACTGTCGTAGTGCACATTAGAATATGACCATTGCTAGGTCAACTGGCTCAAGCTTTCTTTGTTACGAACCACTGATCGAAATGATCACAACACAAAGTCTATGGCATATCAAAATTTGGAACAGGTGTATGAGCCCAGGCTTGAACCAGTACCGTGCACTACGACAACGAATAGAGGGACCCTTCATAAAGTTACATCTAGTAAAAGGGTATTCATAACTTGCAAATGGATACTCAAGTTAAAAAGAGTTAAAAGTTTAGTGAAATGGACCCCTGGAATCCAGAAGATAGTGATTTTTGATAACACAATGAATGACTTCTTACCGATTTCACAATCAGATCCACTGTATTCAGCAAGGCACCTGCACTCATAGTAATCATTTGTGTTCTTACATGTACCAAGATGTTGACAAGGTTGGCTGGCACAGTGATCAACCAAGATAACTGCCAGGAGAAAAAAATTAACATGAAGTATTATGGTTAATATACAAATTACTTGGATCATGAAAAGGAACAAAATGCTCATGGCATGGCTTTCAAATGGGATGATCACATTGTATCAGTATTCTATTATTAACCTTTATATAACAATGGCATTGACTTAAGCCATTGAATATTTTGTACAATACAACAGTTGGAAAAGAATTTATTTTGTATCGTTAAATAAAACAAATATTGCCTGCCTATGTTTGTACAATGGTAAAAATATATCACTCTGTCAAATTTGGAATGTTTATTTTTCATAATTTGACATTGAGCTATATTTTCCCAATTGCCAGGCATTCAATATTTGTATACTATAATAAACTTGCAGTTTTCCTTAGAATGTGACTTGTTCCCACAAAACAAACCTGGTAAAAAGCAACACTTTTGTATACATTTTCCTGAGTCTAAATGCAGGATTTCTCATGTAACATTAATTTTTCCTTTCTACCAAAAATTCAAGTTTTCCTTTAAAATTCTTTTGCCGTCCAAAAGTTTTATCTTCATTTCCTTACAAGTTTCTAGAGGACATTTTGCAAGTTTCTCCTTGCCCTATCTTTTCGTTATCTTACCTTCCTCACAGTTCATTCCAGTATACATATCAGTACAAAAACACATGTAATCTTCATTTATATTCACGCATGTGGCTCCATTCTCACAGGGTGCACTAGTACATGGACCAGCTTCAACTATATGAAAAATTAAAAAGAGGAGAAATAATAATTTCACAAGCTCAACACACCAACACCAACACCAACAAAATGTTTTGAGACAACTATGGTAATTGCGTGAATGTGCAAATATGGTAATTGTGCAAATGTGAATTGTTACATCGCATAGGATGTTCACACGTGAAAGTCATTTATACTGTATAATCCCTCACTACGTCACACCCAGAGGGCATTGATGGATATCACTATAGTGCGTCTCATCTCAATTTAGTAATGTCATGTTGGATTTCGCAGTGGGAGATTGGTACGTTTATGTGGTTGTGTCACCAGCGTATGGAAAAATCACACTTCTACGTGTGTGTATATGCCCCACAGGATTAGGTTAGCGCACACGATTCGAATCTGCCACTGCAATATCCAATATGGCATTACTCTCAACTTGAGACAAGACAGACTATAACCTCTTGTGTTTGTGCGGATATCATCTACCAACGAATTTGATGGGGATGCACAAATATTGTGTTTATAAATATTTGTTTAATAACAACACTATCATATAATTTATTCTGTCTTCATGTCTGCACATACAGCTACTTACAATTTTCACAATTCACTCCACTCCACTGATCAGGACATCGGCATTCATACTCAGTGTCGGATGTATCCCTACACTCTCCACCATTAAGACATGGATTATTGGTACACGGTGGCACATCAGCTGTTTCACAAGTAGCACCTCTCCAACCTTCAGCACATTGACACTGATAACTAGACAGATCTGGTTCTTGCTCGCATTGACCGTTATTTAAACACGGATTTGGGTAGCAAGGATCAGCTGTGAATATAAGATACACAAAAATGTACAGTCAAACAAACCTTTCCACTAGTCCAACAAAAATTGCAGCACCATTGTTTCTAGAGAAAAACATCTGCTACAAACTGATTACTATACTTGAGGCTTGTTTAGGCTATTTCATTTAAAATCCACACTACCCCTGTGGAAGATTTTGGAAATATCTTCCACAGAGGGAGTATGAGTTTCAAATATAATAGACAGTTGAGTAACTTCCATTTGAAATACTCACTCCAGCTACAGAAAATATAGGTAAAACCATAATACAGAGGAGTATGGGTTTCAAAATGATAATCCTAACCAATTACATTTGAAAAACATACTTCCCTTGTGTTAGATATTTCCATAATCTTCCACAGGGGTCATGTGGGTTCCAACTGGAATAGCCCATTTTTGCAGCTCACAAAATTTGAAGAATTCTGTTTCAGTTGTAGTCACATTTTTGTCATGCTGTTAGGATTGCAATCTAAGGTGCATAATTTGGCAACCCCCTGATCAATCACACATCTTGTTAATTCAGCCTTGACGTAGGCGCATAATTATAAAAGTAAAAAATAAAGACACTAGTCCGCATGTGACGACCCTGTCAATCAACCTCCCCATGGCCTGTGATTGGTTGGTAGCATGTAAAATGGGAGTTATTCACCTGGTGCTTTCTTAAGAGAATGTCAGAAAATGGCACATGACGTTGGTACTTTAACCTTTACAAGGCAAAAACAACTTTTCTAGGCATTGTTGACATGGTGCCTTCAGGGAAAAAGTTTCCTATTACTAAGACCTAACTTTTGAGACGGTTTGTTTATTTGATGGTGAAAAACTAACCATATGGATGCTTTTATCTACTGCTTTCAGAAATGTCAGCCATCACGATAAATTGTAAACAAACCATATCTGAGTTTGATTGACAGGTGCTGCAAAATGCCAACTAGATTCTTTAACTCTTTTTATTATAATAATATTATCTTCAGCATCATTAGGCAGAGGATTATGCTTTGTCTTTGCCCTCTTTGACAATTAACCCCTGACTCGCCCCTGGTTATCATGAATCTATTTAATATTCTCACCTGTTTCACATGTCTCTCCCTGCCATCCTTCATCACATATACACACATAGTCAGATAGATCATCTCTTATTAGACATGTGCCATCGTTGAGACAAGGACTAGGGTAGCAAGGATCAGCTGTTATAACAAGAAAGACATGATATTAGTAATTGGGTGAACCCTATGAATGGGTAGTCTGTCTCATAGTCTCAATTCCATTTCTGAGTAATGGACACAGTGGGACATCATGAGCAGTAAACCGGCTCTGTGAAATATCCAGTGTATTTTTCCTATGCTCAGCGACCTTATCACTAAGTAAATAATTGTAATAACCTTGCTCACCAATCAGTAAAGCATATTATAATCATGTGATGGCTGGTAGCCAACTGCAAACATGCTTAGAAAAAAGGCTAAAAAAAGTCTTGGCAGCCAATGTCTCATTCAAAGATTAGATGGGCTAAATAGTCCTTGTCATGTGGGGCAGGATTAAGGCATACAAACGAAGGTATGAGATATTAGGAATTCTTAGTCAGTGGGAGTGGTCTAGTTCGTAAACACATTTTTGATTGGACAATCGCAAGATTTGGTGCCGTTTATCAGGCCGTAGCGACCCCACGTCATCATGCGTCTTGATAATGCCTTACACGCTTGTAGAGGTGCTTGGCGTATGTATTGCGCTGTAATCGTGAGACTAGTGCGGAATACGACGCGCTAGCAGTACAGCGCAGCAGAATACGTGAAGTTGTAAACAAGTTTCGTTCATTTTATCATGAGGAGAGTTTTTATGACGGTAACTTAGTTTTTGCTTTAAAAAAATTGTTTACAGTTATTGAAATAATATTTAACTGACTAAGAATGAGAATAAGCGATAGAATTTTTTATTTTGCCTATCCTCTCCCTATGATAGGCGACAGGCAGGTCCAATATTTTTATCGTAGTGGATACGGCTGCGCCGGCATCCACTACTCAAAATATTGGACCTGCCTGTCGCCTATCACACGGTAGAGGATAGGCAAAATAAAAATTCCTATCGCTTATTCTCTAATTATTTCCTAGCCTCTTAACCACAGGTTGGTGGGCTGCAATAGCTATTCAAGACACATGGTATGTAAGGGATAAACTGCATATGAGATGTGGGTGTAAGTGGCATTAATGTTCACTTGCATGAACAACAAGAATTCAACCAAAAGTTCAATATCAACACAGCAATTACACAAATGCAAACAAGTATAAAGCTGTCATTAAGAATAGCTCTATAATGCAAGTGGGTGTGTGGTGTGTGTGTGGGAAGGGGAAGCTAGCCTTCACTTAAAGTGCTGGCATACTCACACACGCACTTAAAGATGCCATATAGGTGCACACACAAAACCGCTGCCACAACACGTTTATGTCATTGCCACATCAGGGTGAAATATGGTATAGATAGGAAGAATGTGGTGATGGTTCTATAAAGAGTAATGTAAAGTAGGTGCAACTTTCCTTTAGAAATGCTACCTACCAATTGCCCTACCTATAGCACAATTTGTACCCAGCCACTCTTCAGTACACTGACACTGATATCCGGATAAATCTGCTTGTTGCTGGCACACACCATCATTAAAACATGGGTTAGGATAGCATGGATCAACTGTGAACAAACAGGTAATAAACAAGTTAATAAAGAAAAGGATATATTAATGTCCTAGGTATATTCAATTTTTGTTCATATCAGTATTGATGGTGGAAAGTACTCTATTTTCTACTTTTACTGCAACTTTGATGGGAAAGAGAAAAGGTGTGCTTATTTTGAGATACAAACTATTTGGATAAAATCATTGAAGTTACAAATTGATTCACTGCAGACTGCTGCCTTAATCTTCCCCTGAACATTATTGGCCTACCACACACTGTCATCGCCTCGATATCTTCATGGCAGAAATCGCCATGGTAGGCTGAATCCACAGCCACGCATGGCAATTTTGTTCCGACCTTTGAGACGCATAATGAGCCGAGGGACATCCGACTAAGGCTACTGACAATAGCCTGGTAATTGACCTCGCTGTGTGTGAGTGAGCATGTATACGCCATGCTAAGGGCAATGGTCATCTACTTTTAGACTGCCACCCCGAGAGTGAGTGCAGCTAGCCTACGCTGCGCTATAGTTCGGCACATATAAAATCAGAATATTTTGTCAGTTTTTGAGTTCAAGGCGAACGCTTCTTTCTCAAGGCGCTAACTAACGACTATCATATCCGTTGAACACATATATTCAAGTGCAAGGAACAAAATCTGGCTTCTTTAGACTAAATCAATTACGGGAGATATTCATCATTTTCTACCCCGGTATCCAAAGATTTATCGTCTGAATATCAAATCGTGCATAGCACATTCACGTGATCGATCCCGGGTATTCATTTCAGTGTCTCATCTGCTGTATGATGTAATTATTAACCGGGCGATGTCGGTGTGTATAAGTGACATAATTATAATGGAAAAAAAACCAGTCTATAGTATCAAGACTGTGTCCATGATCCTGTACCCATTTGATTTCTTTTAAAGGAAGAAAAGGAAAAGAAGTTTGAAACATTTGAAAGTTCAGAAATTTTTTGGTTGTGGGCATCCAACACAAGAAATGGGGCATACAACACAAGAAATGGGGCACACACAGCCTTCTCAAACCATAGAATGATATAATACAGACTGATCCAGTTCCCCATTTGATATTTTATTTCACTAAGGCTTGTATCAAAAACAAAACTACTGAAGTATGCATGAGTATTCATTCATATTTATGATGCACTTTAAGTTAGTCAAATCCATTCTTACCTGTATCACAAATAGTACCAGCCCAACCTTCTATACAATCACAGAAGAAACTTTCCATATCTGTCCTAGCAAAGCATACTCCACTATTTGCACAGGGGTTAGAATCACATGGAGACACTGAAATGGAACAATAATCATCAGTTCAGAGGTGAGTTGTGTTTATTTGTTTGTCATGATTCTTCTCAATGGGAAACTCAGTAGATTTAGTCAAAGCTATAATTTGCCAAGCTGGTAAACCAGTCAAACTTAACGTCTAAGATTATCAAAGATATAATAGGTTGCATAATAGGTATACAAAACAATTAATTGCTTTTGCTCTAAGCTTTTTTACTTTTTACCAGAGACAAGAAATTATTTCTTGGCTCCTATTAGACATTAAACTTGAGGCACAAAAGTGCACAATTACTCCTTTGTTTCTACTCATCTCCCTTCAGCTTTTTAAAGCTATTTTGTAACATTTGATGATACAAATGCATTCAATATTGTTGAAATTCTGATTTTTACATGATTGTAATATATTTTAGTAAGATAATATACTCTGCTTTAGGTGCTGTAGTTGTGATGATTTGGAATAATACGACAGAGTAATTATTAAGATATCAACTGTTATGCTAAGCAAGCAGGAATTTATTGCTGTTTAGGACTGCAATGTCAGAGTTATGATTAAGGTTAGGGTTAATTATGGATAGGTCTACGCTCTTCTGAAAATAAGCAGACTGACCATGGTTTAGGGTTAGGTTTCAGATTAAGAGATAAGGGTTAGGGTTATAATTATGGTTGGGATATGTGGTGACTAGTGTTGGGCGACTCTGTCGACTAAAGTCGGAGTCGCGACTGTTTACACCATTTGGCAACTCTACTTTTGCTATCAAAGTCGACTTTTTACAAGCTTATAAACTGCCTATTTTATGCCTTTAATTTCTCCATTGTCTTAAAAAATAACAAAGAAAAATGTCCAGAATCTTCAAAGTAAAGAACATTTTGTTGCATTCAATTTTTAACGTTATTTATTATACATGTTTGGTGACAGCTAAGTTCCGTATGCATTGCTTTCATCTGTTTTAACAACAATCCAACCTTCAAATTTTATGATCTGCCAAAGTCGCTGACTCAGTCGAAGTTGCGACTTTCAAGCTTCCGACTAGTCGACTTCAGAAAAGTGCATGTCGCCCAACACTAGTGGTGACCACTAATCTAAAGCTGCTTTGAAAATAAACTGACAGACTCACCTCTTTCCTGACAGCGCTGACCTTTCCAATCTAGCTTACAAATACAGGTGAATCCATCGATTCCATTGAGACACACCCCATCATTATTACATGGATCACTACCACATGGGTTGTCTGAAATAGCAATTTAAAAATGGGCTATTCCAGTTAAAATCCATCCACTCCCTATAGACCTTAATCTCTCACAGAGGGGGTGTAGATTTCAAATGGAGTCAGCAATTCAAGTAACCCCATTTGAAATTCACAGTCCTTGTGTGAGAGATTCAGGTCATGTCTTCCATAGAGGGTGTATGGATTTCAAATGGAATCGTCTAATTACACATTTTCAGCATCTTTTATGACCAGGGGTGGTAGGGTGATAGGTTGCACCTATCAAAGTACTTTCAGGTGAAATTGGAATGAAAAGAAAGACAATTCCTGTAACATTAGCCCTGCCTGAAAAATGCATTCTCCTCTAAACAGGATAAAATTATCAATAAGAATGGCCCACTGGTCTAACAGTTAGGGCATTCAAATAAGTGCCAACATGTTGCATTTTTGGGTAAGACACTTTATCTTACTTGTTTCACTCCAACCAGGTGTAAAATGGGGATCTGCTAGTAGGTAGTCATATAGGCACTGCAATAATAGAACTGCTACAACACGGGTAGTTTCGAGATATCCTGGCTGATGCGTTGGTGTTTTTTGTTTCACACGCACCTGTCCAAGCTAGTGGTATGTCTGTATGTCATTTGTGAATGGGGGCACAATGGTCATTCACAAAGGACATATTACTGGTGTGTATATGTGCGTGACAATCAAAGAATATCAACTCAGTAGACAGGATGTCTTGAAACTTGCTCATTTTGTGGTAGCGGGTCACAATTATTGGAGGCAGTGAAATAAATCTAAAAAGAGATTTGATGTTCATTCAGTTACAGATCTGAGGCAATAACTAATTGCCTTCATTTATTTATTTAATGATTGGGCTTGTTTTCCCATTAATTGGAACATCCAGGCTGATCGAGTATGTGCACGAATATTCATTGCTAGTCCAGAATACAAAACCTTGCAAACAATTTCCCGCTTGGTAAACTGCATTTTATCATACCCTCATTCACAAATCCACTTACCATACTGACATTGCGGTCCTTGGAATACAGGAGGACAAACACAATTATACTCAGTGTTACTTTCTATGATACAGATGCCATCATTCATGCATGGGTTAGTGAAGCATGGTCCAACAACTGGAAAAAAGAATGTTATATGAGAAACTAGTCACTTATCTGCAACCATTCAGCTATGATGCCTTTTTTTGCAATGCTGTGAATTGGATTTGATACTTGATTCTAGTCATATTAAACAAGTTGCACAGAGATTCCCTGATCGTGTAGAAGCAGGCCGTTGCAACTCATATGCTAGCGCAATACAAAAAGGTGGCGACAGCGTCGGCTTTCCCTGTGTATTACCCTGCACTAACATGGCGTCCAATGGCGTCTCCCGGGCGGGGCCATTTTGGAAAAGTGAAGAAAAATGCTGCTGCCACCACGATAGTACTAAAATCTACGTAAAAAAAATATGCGTAGTGCTGTGGAGACTTAGTTTTACATGACGTCACGAATATGCTAATTAAAGAAAAATGCTGCTGCCATCTACGGCCACATGTTGCAAGCGTGACGATCGCCTGGCCTCACGTCGACGAACGGAGTTTCAATTCCATCGCACTACGTGCTCTATATACTTATTCCATGGTAGAAGTAGAAAAATGACCAATTTAATAAATATTTTCCTAAAATACCACATGGGTTGTGCTAAGATAAATGCTGTTAATTAACTACTCAAACAATCTGCTCAAAGTCTGCAAAAATATTAAGCTCCACTCAGTTGGCAAATATTAATAACAAGTATGTACTACTTCTAAAAAAATTATTTGTTTGACACCTCAGTGTAAATAATCTTGAAGCCTGTACCATCTTGCTTTTGTTTTAATCCTCATTTATGATGAAATAGTTCAAGCTTAGCAACTTAATTAGTTCCTGAATAATTGCCAAATTGGGACACGATCTACTTGGTGTATGACAGTGTAACAAACTTACCAACTTGACAATAAGTTCCAGAAAATCCCACTGGGCAGTCACATGTGTACTCTGTGTCGGTTCCTCTGCATACTCCATTGTTTTGGCATGGGTTACTGTTACATGGATGCAAACCTGCAAAATATTGTAAACATAATCAGTAATTCAAATAATTATATTATCATTATCTATCCGAGGCTGAGCGGTGTCTACGTACACATTTCAGGTGTTAAAACAATGTGAAAAAATTGTACTGTAAGTAATATAGTAAAGTCTTAGTGGTGTTATGTTTTCTACATATTCATTTTTTTTTTGGCCTAACCATCATTTTTCAAATTTTTAATTCCATTTATATATGTCGCCTTTTCTTCTTTTAAATTTGAAAACAAAATGCAAATTTAACTGTATCTTTCATTTTCCCTGTGCAATAGCACACTATCCAATCTTGCCATGTCCAAATATGGCGGCCATTGTTCACATAATGCATAACATGTTACGTAACACGTTCATTGTAATGCCGACTTTTAGATACGTAACAAGACGCGGCTATTATACTTTTTCAATAACCTGCATTTTTGTTTGCGTATTTAAACGTTATTATCTGTGATTGTTTCAAACACATCCCATATATTTATTAAATTTATGGATCATATTTGACCACTTTACCTTTTGCACATACAACAGTATATCTCATAAGTCATGTATGACCATCTTGCACGTAATATACATTAGAGTCAGGGTTCATGATCAAAGCATGTACCAAAACACATACAATTTTGATACAAATTGTGTGTCCATAAATTTTACCTTGTTGGCAGTTCTCGCCAATAAATCCTTCAGCACATACACATGAGTAGCCATCAGCGGTAACTATACAGGTTGCACCAAATTGACATGGATCGCTGTGACAAGCTGTGATTTCTGTAAGAATTCAAAAACATAAAAAAATTATTTACAATTTTATATGTTGTTTTTTGTCACTGAAAATCTGAAACTGAAAAGTAAATGATCTAATATTCATACACCCTTAGAACCACACAGCCAATCAAAAAAAAACTTTTAAAGAAATACAGAGTGTATAAACCACTTGACATGTGACGCGGTTGCCCGGCAGTATGCACATTAATTATGGCAATTTCAATTGTTCTTTGCCCTGCAATGTGTGTGCAAATCGTAGTTTGCTCAGGGCACATGCATTTTAAATCACCCACCACATTTCATATATTGTAGTACAAGAAAGCCATTGAAGAGTGTAGCAGTTCGTTCAAGCATATTGATAGACCAGTCCCTCGCCTTTGTTGATAAACAATGATATTAAGTGGTCTATTATATTGTATAATTTCACTGAAACTCAAAGTATATTCATACCTTTAAACCACATAGGCAATAAAAAAAAGCTGTTAGAACAATACAGCAGTCAAGTTAGCTCAATCGATAAGGCGTTCGACTATGGTGCGAGATGTTACGGGTTCGAACCCTGGCGGTGCCTATTACGCTCTCGTGAAAAATTGAGTTAGCTTGAAATTCCCTTGGACAAGGAATTTACTGCTAATTGTCTCGTTGTAACCCGTACGAAACTCGGGGAGCTGATCCTGGTTGCGATGGCTATTTGTGGAATGTCTAGGGTGTGCGCTCTTGAAGCAGCAAAGTCCCTGAATAGTTAAAATGGTTTATGGAATGATGTTGGGCCGTAGTGGTCAGCGACAACCTGTAAAGTGTGCTGAGGCTTGTGGATCAACGTTTAGGCGTTGTGCCTGTGCGTAGCGCACTATAAATCACTACGCTTTTTTTTTTAATACAAGTGCATAATATTGTATAATTTCACTTGCAGGTAGTTTGGTGTACTACATTCTTTGCATTCTTGTCTTACAGGATTGATTTATTTTTCTTGAAGATGGGTGTATTGATATTGGTTTAATTTTCCAACATTTTTTGTATTTTGTTTGTTACAAACATAGCAGAAATTCCAGAAATTATTTGTTCTGTATAAAATAGGTTAATAAATGCAGATCCCGTGTTGCTTGAGAGATTGGACACAATGTACTTGTGCTGAATGTTGATACATCCAATGCACTCCCTCTCCCCCTGTGCATTGGATGCATTAACATCTCAGTGTGTGTGCATTATTGAGTCCAAAATTGGTGAGTGTGTACATTTGTATGTTTGCTTGTACTTTCAAATACTTTAGTGACAATATTGTTATAAAAATAGCAAAAAATCACAGAACTTGTACTGAGATGTTGATGCACCTAATGCACTCCAACCTTTGGGGTTCGATGCGTTAGGTGCATCAACATCTTAGTATGTGTGCATTATTTTGTACAATTTCACTCCCAGCAAGTGATATGCATTTATTAACCTATGAAACTGACACTAACCTTCTTGACAGTTGGTACCCATCCATTCGTCAGAACAAAAGCACTCATAGGTATTCCCCCTGACAGAACAAAACCCTCCATTGTGGCAAGGGTTGGTTGTACAAGGAGCTGGCAACAAAGAAAATAAATGTCTTGGTTAGTTTATTAAGGATTCAATCATGTTTCACCATTGTTCATCTCCATTTAAACAAGATGTGTCCGCATCGTCTTCGCGGTATACTTCATGAGGGCTGCTTCCTCCAAAATAATAAATTCAACATGTAAATTTATATATGCACAGAATTTCCAGGCATGAAAAATTTTGAACACTCACACGTAACGTGTATGCACACTTCCCTTAACTGGGTTCGCGTTCAAGTGTGGATTCATCACCGATTAACAATGGTTGGTTCTTGTACAAAGATATAGGAAGAGTAGTTGAACAGATATTATGCAACTCTACCTATATCTTTGTACAGGTGCCAAGCATTGTTAACCGGTGATGAATTCACACTTTTAAAAGGAACTTCTGTGCGTAGTACACGCTTACATGTTTAATTCATTATTTCGGAGGAAGCAGCTAAACATTTCCGTTTTAATTAGTTTTATTATAATATCGACAGAGAAATGAGCGATCTATTTCTACTAGTGTTGAACATTCCTCATGAAATAATCATGTGAATTAGATGACTTTTAGCTTTTTTTCGTTATTGAAAGGGATTTAATCATGTTTCACCATTGTTCATCACTGTTTAACAGCGCGAAGCTGCCCTTGCAAAGTAAACCACAAATGAACAACGGTGAAACATGATTGAATCCCTAAGTGAAACATATTCAATTATTCATACACAGTATTATTATTCATGAGACAATGAATCAAACACATGCATTTGAATCTGTATTAATTTTTGTAAAAAATATATAATATCTACTGTTAGGTGCTAACTTCTACCAATTTCAGACTACTTACAGTTTTCACAGTTTGCACCAATCCAACCCACAGTACATTCACATCTATATCTGGTGTATAAATTCACACAATTTCCTCCGTGTTGACATGGTGAGCTTTCACATGGATTCAATTCTACAGGCAATATATAGGAAACACAAATAAGTTTTGCAATTATATAGATTATTCATATTTAACAATATTATGATTAAGTCTGTACAGCCAATCATGAAAGTTAAAGCCATATTGCAACATTTGCTAAGAAGGAAGCCCTCAATGTTTTTCAAATTACCGATTTTTACATGATTGTAATGTACTTAATTTAGTAAATCAACATACCCAGCAAACATCAAGGCTTTAGGTACAGTAGTTGTGACAAAATATGAAATTTTGAATAAAACGAAGGAGTACTTTGTTAATTAAACAACGGAGTAGTTTGTTTAACGAGTACTTCGTCTATTTATTATGATTGTTTATAACACTGTACATACATTTTGTGCGGGAAGATCATAACACATCAAAAGGATCAACCTCAGTCACGCTCCACAGAGTGACACACATTGGTGACATATGCGCAGGTAATTTCCTTTGTTTTGCCTCATCTGTTCGGGTCAAAATTAAAGGGGATGTATCTGACAGTGAAAGCAAAAATTTTGCGAAAAAGAAAATAATACAATTCTATTTCTTATGAAAATGTTACAATTTGGCTTTTAAAAAATCCAAAAGGGTGAGAATAGCCCCCTGCATAATACAATGATTAACCTGCCATCTTGAATGATCACACATAGGACCAATATAGTGTACCTTTGGTATTTATCTATGACCTACCTATTTCACATCTAGGTCCTTCATATTGGTAAGGACATTGACATTCATATCCATTAGTCCCTACATTGACACACAAAGCATCATGAAGACAAGGTGAAGAGTCACAGGGTGGTCCTGAAATATTAAAAGAATTATATAGTTGTAACATCATTACTTGCAACACTTGGTATAAGCTTTACATAGCAAATCCCTCAAAAAAACTTAAATACTTTACTGCAATTTGCGGTATTTTAATCTTTAAAATTTACTGGAGATCAAAACAGATCAGTAAATGCAGTCATTTTCCACATCTTGACAGGTCCTACGATCATTTCCCAGTGATGCACAGGTTATTTTCAACTACAATAAAAATTTCATTTGAATGAACACAGCTGCCAACAGCTGTACGTGATCCGACCGCGATTGTATGTTACGTATTTCAACGCAAACGCACAACCGTAGATACGATAATGAAAATACTAACAAATTATGAGTGAATTGGCATGGTTTGATTCCCTTCCGTGTTATGCACACACAGGCATTCATCACACAGTGTATGCGGAGAATCATCACACTGTTGACAGCGTGTTCATTCAAATGAAATTTTGACTGTAATCTTGTTTCTTTAATATGTATAGAAAACTGTCAAGATATTGTTATGGAGCTTAAAACAATGTTTACTGTACTACTCTATCTCCTGTGCAGTTGGTGATGCCAGGGCAGATTTCATTGGGTGTCGCTTTAAAATGTGATGGTTCCCTGAAAGTGCTGGTATAAACATGTGCATGTTTAAAGACATCCATTACATGTGCCTCGACATATTGATATACTAACGTCACTGAAGAAAAACAATATCATCATATATATGTTCGTCTTTTATGATACCAATACCACAATTCCCTCACCATACCTCCACTTATTTCACTAGTGTAATCAAGAATTAATACCATGTGTGTCCTTGCTTACCCATTTCACATCTTGGTCCTGTGTATCCTGGGTTACATATACAGGTGTATGCATTACTCTCCCCATTCACACAGATTCCTCCATTCAGGCATGGGGATGATGTGCAGGGTAAAACTACATATAGGAACAGAGCAATGATGTCTTTAGTTCAGTACCAATATAACACTTACATTATTGATAACACACTACATCTAAGAAATCAGATGTGAATAATTGTTTGCAATGATATGCATTTTGGGGAATATGACTGGAAAATGTCTAGGGCTCACATCGTTACGACATTTGGCAGACAGCCGAATCCAGATTTCATCTTTTTGTTAAGTTCATGTTACAAATGAATTATTTTGAATTAGGGAACAAGGGATCAGTGCTCTAGCTTTACGAAGATAACATATCAATTTTTAACGGTGTTCAGCATGATAAGTAAGCGAAAGAGGGCAGCATACAGGGTTAGCTAATGGTGCAACATTAAATAATTGATATGCTGCCCTCTGGAGCTGAAGCGCTTGTCCCCTGTTCTCCAATTTAAAATAATGTATGTGTAACATGAATTTATCAAAAAGACGAATCTGGATTTGTCCATCTCCCAAACTCATGATATTGTTAGTCAAATGTTGACCATGGTATAACATGCACACTTGTTCTCTGTGCAAAATAAATGTTACTTACATACTATAGCATCAAAAACACAAGAAAAAGCAGAAGATACCCAACAGGCCAGTTGACCTGTACTGGGTATCACCTTTGTAAGGATAATGGGAACTTGCAAGTTCGAGCCCCACTGGTGTCATCATGTTGTGCACATGGGCAAAGGGCTTTACCTCACTTGCCTCTCTCTACTCAGGAGTAAAATGGGGAGCTACTTAGGAATATTGTCTGTTGAGTGCTGCCTAAAGGTATGAGCATGTCTTGGGCATTGTATGGCAGCTGACATATTCTAATGACAGCGGAATAAATGTAAAGTGCTTTGATACATGTGAAAGGCGTTGTATAAATGTTAACATTCATATTATTTATTTACATAAACTGGAACAAGGAAACACACCCATACCCCTGCACCCCAAAACACATAAGATAACATACAAAATCACAAAATACATGATTTCATTAACCAAGATTTCATTCCACATAACAACAGATTAAAAGAGTAGTGTAAAGATGACTGTCATACATACCAAATTGACATAAATCACCAGTAAAGCCATCATCACATTGACAGGCAAAGTGAGTGACATAATTACTACATATGGCACTATTCAAACATGGAGAACTCAGGCATGGATTGGAAGCTGAAAATGAAGCAATGAACAAAAAGTTAATTACTGTTAGTGTTTTCAACACTGGGCATGAAAATATGGTAGTGTATAGAATTGAAAATATAATGAATTGAGTATAATCCAGTTCAAGATGCTCTATTCTCATCAAATAATGTTTTTCTTTAATATCAACATAAAAGATCTTATCAGATATAATCATATCAAGAATGTGAATATGTAAGAATATGATCACTACTCTATACATGATTATCCTATCATTTGCTTGACTGTGTTACTTTCATCAAATAAAAGGAATTTCAAACATATACATACACAATGAAATAAGACTATAGTAGGTCTCATCGTAAGTTGAGAGAAAGGCCATGTTGGATTTCACAGTGGCAGATTTGATCATGCACTTACCAAATCCAGTGGGTCATAATACACATGCTAAAGATCGGGCTATTTGTCTATACACTGGCAACTCAACCACGTAAATACACTGATTCAAATCTGCCACTGTGAAATCCAACATGGCGTTACTCTCAATGTGAGACAAGACACACCATACATTACCCTGCTGGTTTCTGCTTGATTGAAACTGTGTATAACCCTTGATACCTGCACACTTACCTATTTCACACAATGTTCCTAGGTAGCCACCATCACATATACATATGAAGGAATCACCTCCTACTGTGCATGTGGCACCATTCTGACAAGGTGAACTGGAACATGGATCTATAGTGTAGAAAGGCCAGTAAGAAATATTCAATTTGTAATAAGGCAAAAAAAAAAAAAAAGGTTTGTCTCAAAGCTCGCGCGTGCATTTGTAAAATCGTGAGATTTGGAAAAAAAGAAATGCAGAATTTTTTTTTTATTTCAAATTTTTTTTTTTTTTTTTTAGTTTTTCTGAAAAAATTCGGCGAAAATCAGATTTTTTTCTCCAAATACCATGAAAAAGTCAGGAATAAAAAAATTAAAAAAATCGCATTTTTCATTTGTTTTCAAACCACTCGTGAGCTTTGAGACAAACCATTATTTTTTTTTCCTAAGTAGCAGAACAACAGTGATTCACAGATGTAAGGGAGAGTTGCGTTTAAGACCCGGTAGAGCTGCCCAGGACGACCCGGGACGAAACAAGCTTAGCTACCCGATGAAATTCAAAGACTTGGACGGAAAAACATGATCTCGAGATCGATCATGCATTCAAGCAGCAATTTGCGGTGACCAATTTCAAGTGCTTTGTTCAAGTGGTCAATTAATTTGGTCATCGATTACATTGATCGTAACTGGACTAGAAGTTATTACCAATTGTAACAATAGCATCGAGTACCGGCAATTTACAAGATCGATTCTCACGGTGGGCGGTCGTGACGCTCATCTTAATTATCTAGTTTATGAATGTGATCTTTTCATTCTTCAGTGATCCCTGGGGACTATGATGTAAAGAACACGGCCTGATGATGTATTCGTCTAGCTTGATCGTCCGACCCGCAAAAACCTGCGGGTCTAATTCGCAATAGTCCCTAAAAGGAATGAATATCTATTTGGCAGCTACTAGAATATGAGCCAAGTATTTATTATAAAAATGTAGTTTACATATATATGACCATCCACCATAAATGGAGTGTAAAGTCGGCCCTGGTCATTTATACTTTATTTCATATTTATAAAGTATATGTCATAAGCTTTTAAATGATGCATCATTTGACTTCCAACGATATCAGGAAGCGGAGTTATGGTTAGTCAAACTTTAGCATTTGAATATGACTTTCATGAACATGTAATTCACATTTGCTGACTTTACATATAAACCCAACAAAGTGGACTTTATAGTGGGGATCAGCACCCCTAGGTACTTAAAAAAAAAAATTTCCACAAATAATTCAGTGATTTCTGGCTTTAATACTTTCTTCTATATACCCTTTTAGAATGGTGCGAAGTACATAAAAGTATATATTTTCAGAAAGCAAATGATGCAAAGAATCCAACTAGCGTAACAGATTCCTACAAAAATAAACCGTTTCTGAGAAAATCACACAATTTGATTTTACTTTACTGAATCGAGGATGGCATACCGACTATAACTGATCTTTAAATAGTTGAGGTTTAACATATAGTGATATAAAAGAAAAGAATGTCAGTCAAAAAACTGATCAAAGCATGCTATATTGTGCCTACATTATGCAGAAGGAAAACTTACCACATTGAAAATACAGAAAAACATTTAAACTTGTGTCCAAAAGAATCAAACAACAATTATTACTATTTTTATGTTAATAAAGGTGAAGGAACTCAGTTATGGAGCTGAAAGTAAATGGTGTGGAAGCAAATGCAGGAAGAAACAGAAAACTATCAACACATTCACTTCATTAAGTGTGGCAATTAGACTAGAATCAAACAAGAATACTAGAAATATTAAAACCTTCTATCAAATCTTAAGCTTGAATAATTTGTGGGATTTGAAACAGACAAAATTCTACAGATGCATTCCAGAAAAGGAAACTCTGAATACTTTCAGACACACTTTACCATTTGTCACCCTAATGTGGCAGTGATGTCAACATGTTGAAGCAGCTGTTTCACATGCGAATCTATGCAGCATCTTTAAGCATGTGTGTGTGTATGCCAGCACTCTGAGTGAAGCTAGCGATTTGAAGCTGTTCCCAATGAAAGGAACACACAACTAAATAATCACCATATTGAAATATGTGTAAAAATGCAGATTTGCTTTGCTCGTTTTGAGGCATTTTGGGCGCTTTTTGAGATATTTTATAACCAATCGATTGCAAATCGCTGAAAGTTTAACATGTTTCAATGTATGGGTAGCCTTCCACCTCATTTTCCTGGTATGCGCTCTCACTGTTTTTGACAAGCTCTCAAGACTGCAAATCTGTTTCTGTCCCCCTTTTAATTTGCGGACCTATTTTCTTGACAATTATAAATATGCGACTTTTTTAGCATCTCAAATTCATGCATAGGCTTTACACTTTCATTTAAGATATAATTCGCTATTCTCTCTGATTTGAGACCAGCTCAAAATACCTCAAAAAGGTTTTGTTTTTACTGGAACACATTAGGTTTACACAAATGCCACATTGATTTAGCGGTGTGCTCCCTGAAATGTGCAACAATATGTCACTAACACATCATGGTGAAAAATGGTATAGTGCAACAGTTTAGAATCTATCAAAGGAAAAGAAAAACATCACACACTACATGCTAGTTGAACTTGTAGAGCTCTTTCCCTTTCCATCATTTATACAACCACATAGGAACAAAACAGATGGAGGAAGCCTACTGACAGCAGTTCAGCCTCCTCTCTGTAGTTCCCCAATGGTTTATGATAGGTATATGAGCAAATGATGGAAAGGTAGGAGCTCTTCTTTGCCAAACTAGACTATGTTACTTTGGTTACCTAAAGCGCATGTAAGCCCAGAGAATCCACCTTGGCATACACATACATAATTATGCTCATCACTCGGTAGGCATATGCCATTATTCTCACATGGCGAGCTGCTACATGGATCTACATGTTGGAATGGTAATAGTATGAGTTTTGTTTAATTTATGTTGATTCAAATTTATACTACTTTTCTCTAATTATAGCGCAATGCTATATTGTAGTGTTTATCATCTTTAACACCTCAGCTATATGATACTTCATAATATGACAGTTTGTCATTTTTTTGGACTAATTGACACTTGCCAATGTTAACATCAATCTCTTATGCACAAGATATACCCCACGCTTGTCTTTTCATGTAACACAATATGGAATTCCGCTCTGCATGTGATGCCGCACTTGAAGTACCAATTTATTCGCAAGCATTCAAGAAATTATTTGATGCTTTGGGTTTAATCAAAATTAATCAATTTAAAAAAGGTCTACTGTACCATTTGAGTCATTTTAGAAGCGGGTCAGATACTCAATATAAAAGTGTTGCCCATTATATAGGTAAACAATACTGAACATACCGGGCCAAAATGAGACACACCAGGATCTTCCCCCTGACAATTAATCCCTGATATGACTAAGTGTGTTGGAGATGTGACTATGCATCCTACACTCTACACTGTATGTTCTAGTAGAATGACTAGAAGACCGTGGCATAGCTATGGGGCAAGGGAGGGCACATGCTGTAGGCACCGTCTTGGGGAGGGGTGCCAAATCGCCCAATTCAGCATCAATTCCATGCCCTTCCAAGCAGTGAAAGTCAATGTTTTTGCATGCATTTCAACATAATTGGTACTTTGAAAAACCGTTTTAACACTGAAATTCAACTTGATTGGGAACCCTGGGAGGAAAGGAGAAGGGCACCATTCTGTATCCTTATCCTTATCCATGGATGCAACAACACCTAGCTATACCACTGCCGCAAGAAGCTTATAGACTATAATTCTGTACAATACATACCTGCAAACACTAGTGAGTTTGGTATAACTGCAAGAGAACCCAAGGTTCCATCAGTCATTGCAGCATTGAGTGCTAAAGCAATATTCCTTATCATATCATCTATTAGGCTCATGTCTGCTGGCTCATTCAAGTAGATGGTAAAATCAACTACAATACTTCCAGAACTGTAACAAAAGAAGATAAACACAATATGATTGATGCCAAATTTAATTGGAATCTGGCAACATTGAATGCAATAGTTTTTATCATTTCATCTATGCCGTTTGTCACCTAATTGTGGCGGTGATGTCAGTGCGCATTTCATTGGGTGCAGCTTCAAATCCCAAGAGTTCGCTTAAAGCGCTGGCATGTACATGCATTTAGTGATGCTGCATAGATGTGTGCGCAAAAAAGCTGCATCAACGCACCAAACGTCACTGCCACACAAAGGTGAAATATGATATAATAGACTCATGTCTGATTGCTCTATCAAGTAGATGGTAACAGTTCTGCTGCCAGAGCTGTGAAAGAATTGGATAACCTGTGGAAAATTAAAGGATAGGGGTCCGATTTCATCACATGAAGTTGTCACCTTGGTTGCACAGCCTTGACTCCTACTCAATGAAGTTTTATAATATTTCAATCCATTTTAATAAAAAATCCAAAAATGTGCATTTTAACGCCCGATAGATGGGTTCATCCTCCTGATCATACACATTTTGATAGAGAAATAGGTCCCATCCTCCTTAAACAAAAAAATGGTTGAGACCTCCTTTAAACTAGACAGCTGTGATCCTGAGGGATATGGCAATAGTTTGTATTGTATCAACTGCACACTCATGTCCAATGGCTCTTAAGTTTACCTACATGACTCTAGTCAGTACATAATAAAATAAATACATTTATATAGCGCATTGTTTCAGAGGATTCAAAGCGATGTGATTTCGCTGCCCAGAATCAGATTGCATCAACTAGGCTGGTTGCAGCTGAACCTGACGCAAACCTGTCAGTGCTTAGATCGCAACATCCATAAATTATCTGTGCAGCTCCCCAGATTCCATTGGGTGAAGGAAGTTTTCATGGCCAAGCAACTGATTTTGAAAGGAGGAAGCCGGAGATCACAGAGAAAACCTGTGAGAGCGAGCACGGATCGTGATAAACCAAGTGCACAAACAGTTATTTGATACAGCTGGGGCTTGAACCTGGGACTCACGTGGTGCAAGGCGAGAGAACAATGGCTGCGCCAACTCGCTCTCCCAGTACAGGTCTTAGTATTTTAAGTGCAGTAAGCTTACCTGAAACCATTAACTTCCACTCTGTTGTACGCATCCCCTAACTCTGCCTGTAACACCTTGTTAATCTATATATAACACAATAGAAAAATGTTGCAAATTTTTATTTCACAATATTTGTCATGTATGTCTTCAATACTATAAAATCAATAACTTCTTAGAGTAATTCATTCAAAACCCTGCTTGTTTATATTTTGTAGTTTCAAATGTTGGCCTTTTGCTGTTTCAGGGTGGTAATTTACACGTTTTTGCAGCCACTTTACAGGATATGATGGGTTACTAATTGTTTTGACACCATGTGCCTCCCTAAAATATCTATATATCTGTATAAGTCTCGCTACTAAACCCTTGCATTATAATATCTGCGAAAATAATATTGTTCTAACTTTATTCTAAATTTATATGTAATTTGCATTTTGTACTGATTTAAATTAGTACAATAAGGTTACAAATATGTAAAAAAAGAACCAACAAATACCCATACCTCAGCAATGACAATGGCTTCTAAGTTTTGATACTCATCGGTTCCTGGATCAGAATAAGCTGGTATGAACTCCATATCCAATGAGATGGAATTCTGTACTGGGATGGTAGGTGGTTCTGTGGGTAAAGGAAATAACAATACGCTTATTGAAGAGATGTCTGGTTTATCAAAATAATGAAGTCTTATAACAAAAAGTTGTAGAGTTGTAATCAAATCAGTGTTCATATAAACACATCAAAAGAAATAAGTCCCCCTCTGAAAATTTCGTCATAACATCGGAAAGTAAAACTTACTTAGATATAATTATATGATTGTTTACTAAGTGTTTTGTGAAAATGAAAGATGTCCATGACTTCACAGCTGAATGAACCCAATTTGAAGACAAAAACTACCCTTTCCAAAAGTCACAAAGTAGGCCTATGCTTGTTAACTGCAAGGCGTATTGGGACAAGGAATGGAACTGGCCATCACTCACTGTGCTGAACTCTGCACCAAGGGGATTTGCATGGCTGAATGATCAAGAACCGATACACATTACAGTAAATGTTCACTCGGTGAGGATTTTAAACTGCACTCAAACACATGGGGTTTTCCATTAGTAACAAGCCATGAATCAACTTTTGTGACAAGCATAGGCCTACTTTGTGACTTTTGAAAAGGGCAGTTTTTGCCTTCAATTTAGGCTCATTCAGCCCTGAAGTCATGGAAATCTCTCATTTTCACACAACACTTAGTAAACAGTCATATAATTATTTCAAAGTCAGTTTTATTTGTACAAAACGAAACCTTACAATGTTATGACAACATGTTCAGAGGGGGACTTATTTCTTTTGATGTGTTTACTTCATTTTTACTTTTTACAGTAACTTAAACATTAGTTTGACAAAGCCTGAAATTTTACACTGCTATATTCTAATCTTTGTTAATGAGATTCAGCATCTTTTTGTTTAGCTTGTATTATCATGTACCATTCCACTGGATAAAATACACCAATTGTAATGAAATGTGTAAGTTACATAACTAAGTTATCAATATCAGGTTCAACACATGTCTAGCATACTTGGTGGCAACAACTTTTCAAGTTTAAAATGATTTTCAATCCTATCTCTTTCTTTGATGCATATACAAGGTTTTACCTTTACTTGAAATATCACAGTGCATGGTAATCGTGCTACAAAGTGAGTTTTAAAAACAAAAGGTACCCACCAATCTGGCATGTAACAATTTTAAATAGATCGATACGAGTCATCAAATCTCAGGCATAGTATTGTTTGTAGTATTGTATATGGTTATTGCTGTGACTATCTAGACCTTCTCAACTCATTTATTTGAAGTGCCAACTGGAAAATTTAAGGGAGTACTTTGTGAGGGAGCACATGCGCCACCGAGTGCATACTGTATATTGGGTGTGATCCAGGGGCCGCCTCAAGGCTCCTGGTTGGATTTCATTTTTAGGTGTTTTTTTTTAAAGTTCAGATTCGGTATTTTTGACCACTTTTTTCCAATATTTATGTGAAAAAATTATCAAAATTACTGTGCGCCACGTCAATTGAATTCAAGTGCCACAAGAGGTGTGCATGCAGCCAATTGGGCACAGGCCTGATCTAGATTTAAACTTCTGGTGTACTTAAAATTTGAATTCCATCATTACCTGGTGGGTGAATCATGTTTTAATTCTGACGTATAGCACACCTATATTTATAAGTTTAATATCTTACCAATTTCACAAGTGTTTCCACTATACCCGGTTAGGCAGGTACAGGCAAAATCTGTGAGATCCTCTGATGACTGGAAACATGTACCTCCATTCAAACAAGGCTGGGTTGAACATGGATCTAATACTATAGGAATAAGACAAAGATGTATTTTAACAGTTGAGGTTCAGATGAGGATGAGGACACAAATGATTACAATGATGACATTCAATCAAGAAAATAATGACCGATAGAACAACGAAGATGAAGATAATGATGATAATGAGGATAACACTATAGTCCATTTGGCTTTCTCGAGACAGTAGCATCCATGTGTGATACACATGCAATCAAAGTGTATCTGTAGGATGAAAGCACCACATTGCACACTACATATGTACTGCTTATGATCGCGCATGTATCGCAGCAGAATGCTACTGTCTTTGAGGAAGCCAAATGGACTAAAACGATGAAGGTGATGATGAGGACCATGATGATGATATGATGATAACAATGACAATGAAGATAATGACGAAGACAATGCCGAAGATGAAGATTATGATGATGATGATGATGATGATGATGACGATGACGATGATGATGATGATTACAATGACAATGAAAATGATGACGACGATGAAGATTACGATCATGAAGATAACAATGAAAATGACAATGATTATGATGATGATGACAATGACAATGATGTTGATGATGATGACAACAATGACCATGACAATGAGGAGGAGGAGGAAGAAGATGAGGAGAAGAATGACAAACAGTGATGATAATGATGATGGTACTGATGACACCATGACTATGATGATACTACATGTATAAAATAATGACAATCAATATTACAATAATGGAAGGATGGAAACTGCCCACCACCATGACACTGAGTAGAATACTCCATAAGATTGCTGCCTCTTACCAAATTCACACAGTGTTCCTATATATCCAGGCATACAGTTACAAACAAACTCTACAGCCTCTATCGATGATTGGAAACATGTGCCGCCATTTAGACAAGTAATGGGTGCACAAGGATTTATAGCTATGGAGATAGGATTGTGAAAAAACTGAATTCATGGTCTAGAGATGAAAATAAGAATTATATTATTCCCCATGAACCAGGCGAGAGTTTCCTCCTTCAGTAGCAAGTCAATTCAATCATGCGCATATCTTTGGGGGGGCTTTGGGGACGCGAGACCCTGGGGCAGAGGACTGCAAAAAAGAAGGGGCGGAGGAAGAAAAAGGGTCGGAAAAAAGAATTATTAAAAAAAAAGGGCGGAAAATTATGAAAAATGTATGAAAATTTTGAAGAAAAAAATGGGACTATACATCCAAATTTTGTGCTTTTAGGACGCTAGCACCTTCTTTTTTATCTTCACTTTTTCAAATCATCAAAAAAAAAATATGGGTCAACTTTTTTCGACTGTTGATGAAGGGGTGGCAAAATTTACCTTTTCTGCAGCCCCCCGGGGGAGAAGTGGCCATGGTACGCCACTGTCAATGACACACCATCAGTAATCCCCATAAAAACATAAAATATATCTGAGATTGGTACATGTAGGAGTAGCTTAACAATTGAAGGATAAAATTATCATAGGGTACCTATTCAAATAAAAACAAGTTAACAAAATAAAAAATGTAAGTGCTGAAAAAATATGAATCTCAAATTAATTGAATGTTACAGTCATGTGTCCATGCTGCACTATTGACTAAATGCAAAATCTAGCCCTAATTAGCTTGCCTTTCAGCCTCACCACTAGCTAAGCATCTTGCAAAAATCAGATTTTGTTTTAAAATAATTTTATTACAAATTTTCTAATGTAGCAAGCACTGATAGTGCCTGACACCAGTGGATTTTAAACTGGTCTAACATACAAAGAATTACAGTTTTACACTCTGTACATGGAAAGAAGAGAAAAAGAAAAGTGGACATTTTCATGCATGACCTAATATGTTCTGGTTGTATATGTAATGAACCCTTAGAATGGCGATGTTATGACATTACCTGTTAAAATAATAATTATTGTGATGATAAGAAAGAAAGCAATGGTACTCAATATTAATTAACAATGGATCCATTTGGAAATTATCATCTCACAATAATTATGATAATGGAATCACACTGCAGTCTGATATTTGAGATATGTGTGATGTGATCAAGCAAAAGGAGTCAGTCAAGCAAAATCAAAATTCTGTTTTTAATTTCAATTAATGTGTCATTTTTAGAGCTTTATTTCAATGAAAATGCCATCACATTTGGAAATCAATATTACAGACAAACAAAACATTTAGCTTGATCACATCACATATATTAAAAAGTAAAATTATTAACAGTTGGAAAGATTGATTCCATTGGACTATTCCAATTAAAATCCACACTACCCCAGAAGATTTTGGAAATACCTTCCACAGTTGGAGTATGAATTTCAAATGGAATGAACACATTAACAGCTCCATTTGAAACTCACCCTCCCTTAGTGGAAGATTCAGGTTGAATCTTTCTCAGAGGGTGTATGAAATTCAAATGGAACTGCCTAATGTGGTCATTCCATTTTAAATTCATGTTCCCTATGTGGAAGATATCTCCAAAATCTTCCACAGGGGTAGTGTGAATTTTAAATGGATAGCCCATTACTTTCAATTTGAAATACATGTATTGATGAAACAAATACTAATGAATCTGAAAATCTTCAATGCTCAAAATCAGTTTGTGTAAGAAAACATAAAGACTGACTTACCAACTTCACAATTCCTTCCCAAAAAGCCGTCTGCACATGCGCAGAAGTAATCGTCTGCATTCTCTGATGAAAGGAAGCAGTCACCATTGTTTTGACATGGCTGGGCTGCACATGGGTCAACTATATGGGACAAAAACAAAATAATAAAGCAAGAAAAACAGAAAAATTAATGTGCTGTATGAGTATTAACCAAAGAGTGTAGCAAACTAGCTCTCTTTCTGTAGAGACACTACTTTTTTGGTTTGTGGTTTTGATATTCTGCTTGCTACCTAAATTCAATTATTTGCTGTATTTTAATTAATTTTTGGTGCTTGCTACCTATATGTAGCTACAATCATAGAATTTAGTCTTGGGACAGTTTAGGACATGTACTAAAATTGATCCCCCTTCCCCCGTAACAATGTTGATCGGGGTCTTATCATCAGGTTCCATGCTGGACTCTGCAACATTGATTGGTGGGGGAAGGGGAGGGATATAGCTTACAGGAGGGTTGAAGCTACATGTAGAACAGTATTTGAAAAACATCCATCAAAATTTATGTGACTGGGGATAGAAACAAGGAATAAAATTGACCATGTGTCCCAACACAATATTTCTAAGATTGTAGCTTCAATCACTTGTTGTAGTATATTTTCATTCTATGTCTCTGAGGAAGAATGTTTTTTTTCTGCTTGAAACATCTTTGTAAACTTTTGTTTACTTATCCCTGTTGTTTTGGATTTGTATTCAACTAAGTGCAGTGTTTAGTGTTTCACTTCCATGGTTTGCATACTGCATTAGTTTTTTTTTCTTTGTTTTGTTCTCCACATCAAGTTTGTAAGTTGGTGTACCTGGTTCAAATCTTTGTGACTTCTCTCTAGTCCGAAGGATCGCTAGTCCGAAAACCAAATTAAGTTTGCTAATCTGAAAGTTCTCTAGTCCGAATATAAAATAAGGGTTAGTGTTAGGGTTAGGCTTTTGGATTAGGGTTAGCGAGCCTTATTCTAAACACATAAGAAATAAGTCCTCCCTCAACATTACTTCATAACATCGTAAGGGTACATTTTGTACCAATAAAACTAACTTAGAAATAGTATATCATTGGTTAATAAGTGTTGTGTGAAAATGAAAGATGTCCATGACTTCATGGCTGAATGAACCCAAATGGAAGAAAAAAACTGCCCTTTTTAAAAGTCGCAAAGTAGGCCTATGCTTGTCACAAATGTTCATGGCTTGTTTCTAATGGAAAGACATAATTATGTGGTTGAGTGCAGTTTAAAAATGCCACAAAGTGTGATCAATTCATGATGATTCAGCCATGCAAATCCACTTCTTGGTTCAGAGCTCACAGTGAGTTGTAAGATGGCCAGTCCCATTCCTTGTCCCAATACAACTTGCAGTTAACAAGCATAAGCCTACTTTATTACTTTTGGAAAGTGCAGTTTTTGTCTTCCACTTGGGCTCATTCAGCCATGAAGTCCTGGACGTCTTCCATTTTCATACAACAATTAGTAAACAATCATATGATTATTTTTAAGGTAGTTTTATTGGTACAAAATTTTCCCTAACAATGTTAGGACGAACTGTTGAGAGGGGGAATTATTTCTTGTGATTTATTATTTATTCGGACTAGCGAACCCTCGGACTAGAGAACCCGATATTCAGACTAGCAAACCTTTATCAGAATTCGGACTAGCGAATGGTAAATTACGTGTTCGGACTAGCGAACCTTTGGACTAAGGAGCCTTCGGACTAGGAACCTTTGAACTAGAGAGTTGTCACCCAAATCTTTCTATTAACCATAGCATATCTAATTCAATTGCGATGCTGATTTTGCATTTTCCGCAAGCATGATATTGTATATATTTAAGATGAAATCTAAGATGTCTAAGCTATCACATTTAAAAATAGGTACAGTTTCTAAAAGAAATCAAATCTCAACAAGGAAATTCATCAGATGGATAAATAGAGAAAAAAAACCCATCTTACTTGTTTCACAGTTGTCACCCAAGAAACCATTAGCACAAATGCATTGGTATAGTACTCCTTGCCTAACACACTGGCCACCATTCATACATGGGAAACTATTACATGGATTCACATCTACAAAATACAAGGTATGCAAGGGTTGAAACTCAAAACTTTGAGAACATTAAAAGAAATATAATTTTTGTTACTTTATGCGTCATGACATGGTGCTACTATACTTTTCAAAGTATATATGCATTTCTCTTTACAGTTAATGAAAATATTTCATGAATTGCTTTATACAAGCTCCATGGATGCCAAATGTTGTGTTCAGTTTGGTCAGCTAACGTCTGTGATATTCAACAAATGAAGGTAGAAAGAACTCTTAATTTGTTTTTTTTTTTTTTACTTAATCATAACAGAAGAATGTGCTTTTATTCCATACTGTATTTAATTTCATAATCACATATCTCATTTTGGGTTTGTCTGTGTTTTAATTCACTTTTTAAAAATTCTTACATTTCTGACCACTGCCAACCAAATTCAAAATTGCTGGACCTACTTGCACCCCACCATTAGTATAGCCATGATTTTCAAGACAGGGGCAAAAAAGATGATTTTCAAGGAGAGAGGGGATTAATATTTGACATATAAGCAAAAATGGCTTTAAAATCTAAGAATATCATAGTAGCCAGCTTCTGGGTGGGGGAGGGACAAGATGTCACATAGGGGGCAGCTGGCCACATTGCTTTGTAAGTGACCCCCACGCCACATTAAATTGTAGCAATAGTTATTTCATTAAAAGAAGCAAACTTACATGTCTGGCAATTGGTCCCAGTAAATCCATTTATACACTGGCAGGTATAATCACTTCCCCGACTATTACAAAGCCCACCATTTTGACATGGAGAACTTATACAGGCATCCGTAACTAGAAAAAGAGAAAAGAGAAAAAAAAGTCATAATACAATCATTTTTAAATTCAATACCTATAATAGTACATAGTATTTCCAAACGTGGTGTAGCTCTGAATTGATGTGATGGGATTCCATTTTATTCAATATCTATGCTGACCAACATTCTATGGTTTCACGATCTAAATTATGATAATATAAATATGGTCCAAGAAGGCATTGAGACAAACAGCATTCATGTGAAATGTTCCAAAGGTGAACAACGATCAAGACGATTGAAGTGAAAAGAACAGATTAACTTTATCATGTTTGTCTCCCTTTGTGCATGTGTGTATATTTATAGCCTTTACAATATTTTCCTATGTTCTTGATTTGGTATGAGGTAATAATATAATAGTTATATTAAATGAAATCATAGTACAAATAATCGTCTTCATTTAATCATCTATACTATGTCAACACTTGTAGAAGTAGATTGTCAACTTTCAATATGGGAAAACGTTATGAAGTATCTATAATTCAAAAATACAAAGGCCTATGTCAATGAAAAAAAAACTTTAACATCCAGCAAGTAATTGTGTATAGTAGGCACTAAACAAAAAGCAAGTTTTTTTCCTTCTGAATTGGCCGTATTTTAACGTGTAAGAAAATCAATTGTATTATTGTGTTCACTCCAGCGTAAAGCTGAATTTATACTCCATCGCTGATCGATGAGCGATTGGTATTTGACTAATGAGATTGCTCAATTTTTAAATTAATCATGAATACAAAACCTTGTAAAATGTTCCCGCTATATATGCAGAACTACATGTACTTACAAATTTCACAGTTAGTTCCAACATATCCTGTACTGCATACGCATGTATAAGCGCCATCTTGGTTGACACAGAGACCATTATTAAGGCAAGGACTGCTCACACATGAGTCAGTTACTGGAGAAAACAAGCAAACACAAATAAATGAAACAATTATTAAAGACATATTTTGGTCAGTGGTACACAGAGGAATACTTTTCACACTATACTATACATTTCTTGATTCATTGGGCTCTTCTACTTGAAACCCACTCTCCCTGTGGAAGATTTAGCAGAGGGAGTATGAGTTTCAAATAGAATAGATAATTGGGTTACTTCCATTTGAAATGCTCCAGTTCTGGAAGATATAGGTAAAGTCACGGAGGGGGTGGGGGTAAGGGTTTCAAATAAAATAGACAATTGAACAACTTCTATTGGTATATTGGTAATATTCACTCCAGTTGAGGAAGATATAGGTTACGCCATATACTGGGGAGTATGAATTTCAAAATAATTAACCCTAGCAAATGCTGTTTGAAAATCATACTCCCTCTGTGGAAGACTTTTCTTAAATCTTCCACAGGGGTATGATAGATTTAAATTGGAATAGCCCATTATTAGGTTAGCCACACAAGTGCATTTATGACATAATTGAAATGATCAAAATAATGTCAAAATAATGCAGCAGATGGCTGTATTGAATACGTAATGGTGCCATATAATTCTTGCCATTGATCTGTTTGAAAAGACTTTCTTTCTTTTTACAAATGAATGACAATCTATCATCTGTGAGCCAGCAAAATCCATTGCATTTTATTACTCATAGCATGTAATACAATATTATCTGCATATTATGATTTATCATAATCTGGTAATTTATAACTCTCAAAAGTGTTAAAATATTTGTTTTTTTAATAAAATGTCATTTTTTAAACTTGGGGTAATGACTCAAACCTGGGGGTAATGACTAGACTCCAATGAATAACGAATATTATATATATTTTGTATTTCATCTTTGTTCATATCACACAGTTACAAACATACAGCTAATTACTAAAACATGATTAATGACTAATGAATACTCACAAATCTCACAGTTGCCTCCTCCAAAGCCAGTGCTACATGTACAAGTATATGTAGTGCCCTGACTATTACACAATCCATTATTCAAACATGGCCTATTAAGGCATGGATCTGTGACTGAAGGAAGAAATAAATAAAACAATTATTGTGAGTTAGTTAGTTAAAGGTGGATGGTCGAGATTTTTTTCATATTTGTTTTTCTTACATTGAGACCTACCATTAAAACAGTTATGGGTTGTATAGCAGATTCGATATGAAAGGCAAAAACATGTATAACAATGCCTCATATGATAGTACAAGGTGTGGTTACATTTTTTAGATTTTTCTCTACAGCATCTAAGTGAAGCATTTCTTGGGCAATAAAACTTACTGCAGTGATGAGAAAAATAAACTTTTTCAAAATCCTTTTCAACTTATCACTTGTATTAGGGATGACCAATGAACCATCAACTTGATTAGAACACTCCCATAGACATGCAGGGAGCTCAACTGTGCACTACTTGCACAGCCATTTCTAAATTGAGCTCATTCTTTTATTTTTCATTATTTTTCTGTAAAAATTGGGGACGTTAATGCCAATTATGTTTTGTAACTATCCTGCAAATTACAGCAACATAATTTATTTGGTTTTTCTGTAAGTGTGAGTCAAAATTGGTCCATCGCCACAGTGCGCTTAATTGCCAGTGGCCAAGCACAGCACTGCTCAGAATGGCACCAAATATTCAGATCGATAAGATCAGTTGAAAACCTTGACCTGAGCTGTAATTTGGCAGAGTTGCTGTTATTACCTTTATCATACCCTCTGTAAAAAGGTTATAAAAGTAGATCTCAAGTTAAAAATTAAATCACCAGCTTCCCTTTGGAATTTCCATACACCTTTCGAATCATGTTACATAGACACCTTTCTGAACATAAATGTAAAGTTTCGTGCTCATTTGATGTATTTTTCACCTGATCTCAACCCTAAACTTCTTCTTATATTTATACCATCTACACTGACTTGCTGCTATACACGCACAGGAGCTGTACTTTTAAAATAAGCGCTTAATCAATAATGAGTCTTTCACTCCATTGTTAAAGTACTGTACTCCCTGTAGCATTATGGAGTGACCAGGTCCTAGAGTGTGATGGTTTTGTAGCAGATGACAGTGTTCATTCAAGCCTATCAAGGTCGGTTATTAGCCACTTGCTAAATGGCTGTGCATTATCAGCTATCAAAGAGATACCTTATGCAGCTGCCAATCACAGTAGAGGTTAAATATTTTGTTAAAACCCCACAAGTGATATCAGGACAAAGCTGAGCATGTTGGTACTTGATTGTTTGGATTTCTATGTTGAAAATCCCTTGTAGTAGTATTTTTTTATGTGTAGTGTATATTGTTGTGGAAAAAAAGTTCACCTGGACTTTTGATTTTGTGCCATTTCGCCATTTTGGATGATTTTTGGCAAATGTTTTCTAAAAGCATGATTTCAGTGCCTCGGTTTGAAGAAATAATTTATTCTATTGACTAGTAAAGTGCCATTTCATAAGAAACCCCTTTGATACTTTCACAATATGCTTGTTTCATGTTTGATATATATTAAAATAAAGAAATATAAAAAGGTAAATAATGCTTATATCAATTTTGCTCCCATTGCTATTTTTGGACTTTGTCATTTTATTTCGTCCCAATGACCGGTCAGAATGGGAAACTTTGAAATTCATAATTCGAAAGGTTTTTGACCGATTTTGACCATTTAACCACCAAAATACTTCTGCTGATGAATTCTTTCCAGAAAACAACCTTTTGTAGCAAGAGGGGCAACATGAAATTTTGATGGTCATCCCTACTTGTATGATCAGTAGATCTCTAATTCTCTAATAAGCAGCTATGATTATATAGGTCAAAAGCATCATTAATCTGAAAACCTAAGAACTAAGTTATAACCCATTACCCTAACCCTAATCTATAACCTAATCCCTAATCCTAAACCTAACTCTCAAGCCTAAATATAATCCTGACTCTAATCCCAACTCTGACCCTAACCCTAACATTATCCCTGACCCTAATCCTAACCTAAAATGCCCTAAACCCTAACTTCAACCCTTTTCAGACTAATGACCCTTTGCATTAAGGGAGCGATCACTATTTACGCCAGGGAGGGGGGGGCGGAGGATATTTATTCTTTTTGCACAATTTTTTCCTCACCCCCCCCCCTCTTGAACACAGAAAAAATTAATGTCCTCCCCCTCCAGCACTACTGGTATTACATGTAAATACATGTTTTTAAATAAATAAATTTTGTGTCCCTCCTTCATGTTTAAAAAAATTTCATGTCCCCCCTGATTTTTTCCGCCCCTGCCATAAATAGTGATTGCTCCCTAATGGGCTGTTCCTAGCAATATCAACTGTCATTTCAGATACAAAGGAATCCTAGTAGGGTGTAAAATATCACTACATTGCAAAGTTTTCTCAATTTTGAAAATGATACTTTTATTACATCCATGTTGTTAAAGAAATTTGATGGGAATAACTCATCCTATGAAGCTTTCCAAAATTATGCAAATTTTACTAAAAACTAATTTTCTAAATGTACAGTACAACCAACACACAATTATCATATTTTAGTTAATACAGTGTAAAATAAGAGGCTTAAAACTTTTACAACATTTTGACATTTTGTAAATTCAATTTCTGGCATGAGTGACTTACATGTCTGACATAAATTTCCAGTAAATCCCGGTAGACATGTACAGCTGTATCCTATTCCCTGACTGGTACATGTGGCTTCATTTAAACATGGTGATTGCAAGCATGGATCAATAACTGAAAAGAAATCATCAATTAACATCAATTACAATGTTAGTATTTAGGCTGGAAGGGGGTATTTTTTGGGGAAAAAAATTAAGCCAATTTCTTCGAGACCAATGCGCACTGCAAAACAAATGCGCATGGTCACTATGAGACATACTATTTTTTTATGGGTGCAGTGTTTCCCAAATTCAGATTCGGATTGGCGCAATGGTTTTCAGTTTCGGACTAGCGCATAGTTTTTTAGATTCGGACTAGCGCAGTGACGAACTAAAGGAGTGTTTTCCAGATTCGGACTGGCGCAGTGGTTTTCAGTTTCGGACTAGAGCAGTGTTTTTCATTTTCAGACTTGCGGCGTGTCGGACTGGCAGAGTGTATTTTAGATTCGGACTAGCCGTGTGTCGGACTGGTGAAGTGCATTTCAGATTCGGACTAGCGGCGTGTTAGACAAGCGGAGTCTCGGACTTGTACCTAGTCATATATGCTTGAACCTGAACTTTTACACAGTCTCTTTAACAGTTACTTACTTATCTCACAATTATCTCCAATAAAACCTTGTGAGCAGGTGCACGTGTAAGAGGCTCCTTCCCCAATACATACACCTCCATTTAAACAGGGTGAACTAAGACAAGCATCGACAACTGTGATAGAAAAGAAAAAAGAAATTTCTTTACAAAAATACAAACATTTAAGTAGGTAATACAATTTGTCACTAAAATCAATTTTGAGTTGTACAGTTACAAGAATAGCTTCACTTCTTTTAAATTAAAATTGTCTTGTTTCACGCAACATGGAAACAATTTGTTTAAACCTTACAAACCTGGTGCTTATCTTTTCTTGTGAACAAATTTTCCATTTGACAAATAAATAACATCTTGCAATTAACTTTTATATTAATGATTTTTCTAGGAACTGTAAACTGAAAAATTCTACTTTGAATTTATTTCTTTATGTTTTTCACAAGAAATTTGGAGTAAAAAATTTTGTCTCAAGCATTTTGGGACAAATCTGACCTCCAACTGTGATTTCTTGGTCCATTTGATTTCTAGATACATATTTTTAATATTCTTTGGAACATTAATTTGAGCAAAAATGGAATTAGAAAAGACATCAATTCTCTCCCCTTACTTCCCCCTTAAGAAAGAATTATTTAGCACTTACTTTCACAGTTATTTCCAGAGAAACCTTGCGGACATACACATGTGTACAATGTATCCTGATTAACACACAGACCACCATTCAAACATGGTGTGCTGAAACATGGGCTTGTATCTGCAATCAAACATAAGAATCATTATTTTTTTCATAAATCATTTGCAATTAGGCCAAATTAAAAATTAGTTTATTCACCCGCATTAGTAAAAAAAATACATTTCCTTTTATATTTTTTTCAGAAAAAGTGTAAAAAACTATGATTGAAATGCCGTTTGGACACAGTTTTTTTAAACCTTACAAATTCTTTTTTTTAACTACGCAACTGAATATGTCCTCCAATGTACTTGTCTGGTGGGTGAGAATGAACCACCAGACCCCTGCTCTTAGATTACTTCACTTCAGTACAATAGCAGCATCACTTTATTGTTCAATACAACACTTCATACACTAGAATAGGACTTCAAGGATTTTTCACATTAAAAAAATCTTTGGAAAAACCCCCGCATTTCGCATTAGTTTTTCATGGTTTGAGAGTTTTGAGACAAATCGTTTTTTTAATTAGGCCTAGCTTTTATCTCCCCCTTGTCTGCTTACCTATCATTCCATCCAGTTTTTTCATGGTTCATGTACCCCATCCATGTCAAAAGATTCAGATTTTACCTTAAATATTATCACTTAAATTCACAATTTGATTTTTTAGTTTATACTTTGCCCATACTATCACAAGGAATATAATAGAGAACTGAGAACTAGGCATATTCTTTTCACAATACAAGTTTTCCTACTTACATGTTTCACAATTCACTCCAGAAAATCCTTGTTGGCAACTGCATAGGTAGGAGGTTCCTTGCATGCTGCATACACCACCACTGAGACAAGGTGAGCTTGTGCAAGAATCTATGACTGTAACAATAGAAGCAAAAAACATTGAACCATAAACTATTCATTCCAAATTCCAAATTATACAGACCATTCAACAACTAGCAAAATCCCAGCGACATGTGAAACTACTATACACATACCACATATTTTTACAGGTTTTGTACCATGTAAAGGCATAAACATGTAAAGCTCTATCGTGTAACGTGAATGCATGCAGCGCTGGCGTCATTTGTTAGACCCGCATGGTCAAATGATCAGCCCTCATGAATATGCAAGACCTCTCAGCATACAAAGCACAAGGGTTTTTTACCTGTTGGTGGATGATCTGTATCCTGTTTTGTGTGTCCTGTCTCAAGTTGAGAGTAACGTCACGTTGGATTTTGCAGTGGCAGATTCCAATCAGTGCGTTTACGTGCTTGCATCACCAGCGTATGGACAAATCGCCCTTCTTCGCATGTGTATACGCCACGCGGGATTAGGTTAGCGCACACAATTTGAATCTTCCACTACGAAATCCAATATGGTGTTACTCTCAACTTGAGACAAGATACACTATAGTCTATGAAACGAACATTGATGACAGTGAATGTGTACATAATGCATAAATCTACCAAAATGTATTGATAGTTCTCAAAGAATAAGTATCCAGGTTTAAATATTTACAAAACAATAATTGAATGTGAGACAAGCATTGCAAGGAACAGAAAGGACCAGATATACTTTATTCATCTCATAATTGCTGAAAATAATTCATTGTTGGTTACTGTACACTGCATGCCAAGAAAGTCCCAACTTAGGCTTGTGTAAAATCACAAAAATGTGCATTAGTGACATCAGTTGCAAAGGATCTTCCTTGTTGATGCTGAACCCAACTGTGTGTATGCCATTCTATTTGTATTTCATACACTTTTTATCTCACTGGCCGACTAGCAATAAATATGGACTGCATCACACTGGTCATGACTGTACATATTCATACTTACTTTCACAGTCAGTTCCTAAGAAACCCTCTCCACATACACATGTATAAGAGTTATCCTGGCTGATGCACAGAGCTCCATTCTGACAGGGTGCATTATCACATGGAGTTACAGCTAGAAAACAAAATGAAAAATATTACTATATAGATCCAACTCAGACACTATGGTATGCTTTCTTAGAGGAAAGTTCATTAAAGAATGTTTTATTTCACAAATACACTCATTTCTATAGGATAACATTAGGAAAGGAAATTAACGTATAATCCCATGTTTGCCAGTAACATTTCTTAAAATGCCAGTAGCTTTGATAAATTACACACAAAAAAAAAGAAGAAAAAAAAAGAAAAAAGATTTATGTTACACTTTTCTTCCTTGATAGGCTACACATTTGTATAATCTTGATATGACACATAATTTTGTTTCATAATATTTATAGGCTTCAGTCCATATGTCAAATTATATCTAGATTGGTTCTCCAGCTTGGGTTGTATTTGCAGTCCCCATTGAAGATGGGGTTAAATAGGGAGAACTGAAGTAAAGACAAGATCATTGTTTGCTTGTTTAGGCATGTCGTTTAGTGTTATAAATAAGAGAAAGCTTTACAGAGGTGACAGTAATTTACCTTAATCTTGCTTCAACTACTGACTTGGAACCTCAGCATGCTACAAATGGTGCAACTTTTGAATCTGGCACACCATTTCTGTCATACATCATCTGATTAATTTGATAAAATTAAATTCCCCCTCATGTGTGGTGCACCTATAGCCCCCTAAACCCTTTAAATTGGAACGTAGCCTCTGGTAATATAAAGCACATGTCCCAACTTACACCCCTGAATGGAAACAGCCAAATTTGTTGTGTTTGTCAGGTAAACAGAGCGATTTTGACATAATGTTATTTTCAGACACTAAAGCAGTATTCAGACTTTTTATTGTACGTACAATATTGTATGCAACATATCTACGTTATTTAATCTATTGCCATTATATTTCCAGTAATGTTTAAGTTCTAACGAATGTTTGATGACGTAAAATCGATAATACATTTCTACTAGATATTACATGTAACATATTATCGATTTTTCGTCATCAAACATTCGTTAGAACTTAAACATTACTGGAAATAGAATGGCAATAGATTAAATAACGAGATATGTTGCATACAATATTGTACGTATAATACTGGAGTCTGTGGAGCGCTTAAGTCCCCAGTATTAGAACTCCATGTTAAATGACCAAAATAGCCAGTGGGGTTTCTTTCACTTAACCGCATTATATCGGCTTAAAACGGACAGAAGACTTCCCTAACAGATATTACTAATATTATTTCAGCATTTTGAGTAAAGAATAACAAAATTAAAATTAAATGGAAATCATAATTTATGGTAATATACATATACGAGGGGGTATCCAAAAGTTTTTGACATCAACCAGAAGTGAAAGAGCTATACCGATGAAATTTTGTCAGTGTAATCACTGGTCCTTATGTACATTATGGTCCAAAAATGGTCACATAAGTATATTTACTTTCTTTACAGGTGGCGCTAGATGGGCAGTAGGCACATAACCTGAAAGATGGTGAAAATTGAGGCACGCAGCATGATTAAATTCCTGCATTTGAAGGGTTAGGCCTACAATGCTCAGAAAATCTATGATGAAATGAAAGTAATCTACGGTGATGATTGCCCATCATATGGCACTATTGCTTTTTGAAAAAGGAATTTCCAAACTGGCCACATGTCCCTCACAGATGAGCCAAGAAGCGGACGTCCATCACTTAACGGATGATGCGGCCACAGTGAAAAAACTCAAGAAAGTGGAGGATCTTATCATGAAAAGGTTATGCGCCTACTTCCCATCTAGCGAAAGTAAACATACTTATGAGACCATTTTTGGACCATAATGTACATAAGGACCAGTGATTACACTGACAAAATTTCATCGGTATAGCTCTTTCACTTCTGGGTGATGTCAAAAACTTTTGGATACCCCCTCGTATTATAAGTAATAGTGACAAGTTAGTGTTAAGTGAAGCTTAGGGTTTTACGGACAGCAAAACCTCACTACTGATACACATAGAAGACAGATCAAGTTGTGAGTTACTTACCCTTCTGACACCTATTTCCTGCAAACCCCACATTACATATGCAGAAGTAAGATGATACTAAACTAGTGCATTGACCTCCATTCAAACATGGAGAACTAAGACAAGGATTTCTGACTGTGAATGACATACAAAATTAGGAAAATTAGTTGATAGAGGGTTATTGTTATGGAAGTGACAGAATGGTTAGAAAGAATTGCTATACATGTGGAAAGATAAAAAAAAATTGCTATACAATACATGGCAAATAGAAGACCCCTATGAAGTCACCCAGTAGGGCAGCATAACTATCTGACAGTAATATCTCTGAAAGTACAACCTGCTGATTGGCTACAATATAGGATTTATTGAGCCAATCAGCAACATGGTAAGAATCAACTGAAAAAGTTCAGCTTCAATATTTATCAGCTGTACTTTAATTGGTCACTTGGTTGAATATATCACAGAATCAGAAATGCTGTAAGACAGACAGTAGTTCTCAGGGGGTAAAGACAATAAGCGAGATCGGCATTGCAAAGCATTGTGGGACGACCTTGGCAGTTTTGGGACACTTTGAACTCTGACCTATTGGGGCAATTGCTTTAATTATTATTCATTCATGCTATCATTAAAATGTTTTACATAATTAATTTATGAAATAACCATGTTTTTTTCTCAGTTCTTTTATTCTAGTAAAATATTTTAAATATTATGAACGCACAAAAAACAATTTTGCCGATAGGTCAGAGTGCAACATGTTCCAAAAGTGCAAAAACTGTCCAACAATGCAATGCAAATTTTACTGCCGATTTAGCTTATTGGGTGATCTAGCAAAGAGTGTGAGTGAACATGTAACTGAGAAACAGAAAACAAACTTATTAGTTTGCTAAATTATAAAAGGTGAGATAAGTAAAACATTACATTGGGTTTTTGTTGTAGGCCTACCTTTAACTTCAAAATGATATTGATAGAATTGTTAATGAATGACTTAATAGACCATATTTACTCGATTAGTTGCCCCTAATAAACTCTAATAAATGCCCCACCATTTCTTAACCAACATGTTTAAAAAATACTGAAATTTCCCTGCTATCTTGTGTAAGTAAGCTTACTATGGTCCACACACGATTGGTAATTGCTGAAATTGACATCGCAACCCGAAAGTGAAATGGAAGTCATTGATCCTAAGTTCATATGACGTCGCAAACCCAGAAGTGAACCAGAAGGCATTAATCCTTAGCATGATTTAGCATGATTTTTAAACTTATCTAACAAAATTTTAAGGAATTATCCATGTACAAAAGACCTCTAATAAATGCTCTCTCTTTTTAAAAATTTCATGCCCTGGGGGCATTTAATAGAGTAAATACAGTAGCTGAGGAATATGTTCAGAGTTGATGAAGTACATTGTCCTTTAGATATTAGTTTATGTATTAGACTCGACAAAACAGTTTACATTCTATAGTGTCAGTGTGCTTGAATAGAGATTTTTTTTTTCAAATTCATCTTGTTGCAAAATTTGAGCACCATATGACTTTAGAGGGAACAATGGACACTGATTACCAAAATATCCAATCAAATTTCTGTACAGTATGATGAAGACCCAGTGAATCAGTTGCAATGTAACTGAAATATCTTTGGTGAATCTAGAAATTAGAAGTTTGTTACTTTGCAGTGGTTATACTTACATATCTCACACTTATCTCCTGTGAAGCCTCCAGGACAATTACATGTGAACCCATCTGTGGTGTCATCACATGTAGCGCCATTCACACATGGAAAACTTGAGCATCCACTGACTGGTAAGGACAAACAAATGAAATTTTGAAGGCATTAATGGAAACAAATGGCACGATCACACCTGCAGAACAGATCTACATTTGGGGTACATCCATACAGCTGTATGGGTAAATCCTAACTCTAATTTACTGTAACTCTTACATTTACTCCAGCCCTTTCTCTGAACATAACCCTAAACATAGCCCTAAACATTAACTCTCACTGCAATCCTAAGTGCAATATCAACTTTAGGGTGTGTCCTGTATTCACTAATTAAACTCACTTCATATTGGACAAAACAAAGTGATAATTATTTGTTGTACAAACTGACATTTTCATTGATGTACCATCAATTTTCACAAAGTTAATAATGTACATGTAGTTGTGACAATCTAAGTCCTGAGCGGTGGAAAGTATTGGATAACTAAACTAGCTTCCAGAGAAGTAAGGCACTCTATTGCTCCAACTGATGTGCATGACCTGTTAATGAGCGACATACACCAGTCTTTGATGAGTGCCGCTCTACATTGATCACTTCATTGATGTGTAATCGGGCATTCAGATTACCAGTATGTTGTTAAGATTGTCAGACAATTTAATTAAACAATCAAAACTCCCACTTCAGTATTTGCACTGTGTATGCTCTCAAAATGTAAACAAATACCGTTCAAGTGCAATGAACTCAACTCTCAGCAAAGCAAATCAAAAGGTTATAATGCAAGAAGGCCCCATCTGCAATAACTACACTATACACATTTCACACTTTCTTCATTTTATAGTGTGCACATCTAAAAATATGACACCTGGCAGCTATTGCAGATGGGCCTTTTGGCACTTACCCCTAAAAAATTAAAGTTTTGCTTAATTTTGTTTAATAAAATGGAATCAAATCTACAATTACCAATCCTGATAAACCTCTTTTCCAAGATTTACAGTTAGAATTTAAGTTACTAGCTGTTTAGTTGATTTATACATTGGTAAAAGAACTTACCAATTTCACAATTTGGTCCAAGATAATCATCAGGGCAATCACATATATATTGAGTAGCAGTCGTCCTGCATACACCACCGTTCATACATGGAGAACTCTGGCATGCACTGTTGACTGTTTGTTAAATGATGTTAAAAGAAACATTCTAGTGTGATTACTAAAATACTAAGATGGGATAAAATGCAGCGGGACAAAAAGGAGAAACAAAGAACCAAACAAACAAACAGATACCAACAGACAGAGGGAAGAGAATCAGACTAACTTTGCTATATGATATCACATGTTCATAAACCCTGATCAGCTCTTAATTGGCGGGACTCATAACATTGTGGATTGATATACAATTGCGTTAAAACAGCTTGGCGCACCATCTACATTGTACGCGGACCAATGTTTGCGTATCGCTTGACTGACTCCCACTTTTGTGAATTTATGCATGCGTAAGTTGGGACTTAATTGATGCGTGCAGTAACAAAAAAGCGAATAATACTTGCCTATTACGAGCTAATCATAGTATATATATCAAAGCAGCCAATCAGAAAAGAGGATAGAAAAGTATGTGGAGTGCATTGATTTTGTATATGGCACTATGCGCAGTGCTTTTGCATGCATTTGTATCGCAAATTTGAGATTTTCCTCTAGACTATTTGGGGAATGTATTATTACACTTACAATACAGTCTTGCCCATCATTTTAAAAAACAGTGAATAAATTCTGAAGGTTCTATAATTTGTCTCATAATCAAAATATATCAAAGCACAAAGGTTTTGTATTGTTTGAGGAATGTATTATTGTACTTACATGTTTCACAGATGTCTCCTGAGTAGCCTTGTACACATGAACAGGTAAATCCATTGTCTATATTGTTGCAGGTTCCACCATAAAGACATGGGGAACTTGAACACGCATCACCAACTAGAAAGGAATATAAAAACAATTAGTTGTATAAAGTTTTATATAACTGATTAGATGACTTAAATTGCTGGTAAGACTATAAGTAAGTTTTTGGTATATACATTGTTTGTTCTCTTTTCATTGTTGCTGCTTTCTGGAGAACTTGTGCGTAATTTCATTATTATTATCATTACAATTTTGTCCTTTTCATGTCTGATACCGCTATGGTGGTTACCCATGAAGGCCCAAAACTAAGCGCACAAGCCTGACAAGGCAACATTGTCACAGTGACCAGTCCACCTATGCATACTGCAATGATCAAGGCCAGCATAAGATTCTTATAAAGGGTTCATAAGGTCAAAGTTCCACACTAAGGCTTAATTAAAAGTAACTGTAAAACTTTTTTTTTAAACAAAATTAGAAAATTTAAAAAAAAGTTAACCCTTTATTGAGACATGAGCATTACACAGTCACAACAAAACAATAAGAGTATTTGAAAAACATGTGTAAAATAGCCCAAAATTGGGCTGAAATTAAAAGAAAGTGCGTAAATTTGCACCAAAAACCCCACCTGATGAACTTGAATTTTAACCAGAAATTTTTTCTGCCTGTATATTGACAACTCCCATTATTATGTTACTTACATATTTCACAGTTATCTCCTCTGTGTGTTGCTGGACAGCTACAGATGTACTGAGTTTCTGTTGTACTACAAACGCCTCCATTCATGCATGGTGAGCTCTGACAGGCACTGTTAACTATGGGAAAACAAAAACAAAACAATGTTTTGAATATTTCACATGATGATTGTGGGAGGACAGGTTATAGTGTAGTGGTCTTCTCACCACTGCGGCTTGGATTCAATTTACAGTGTTGCCACACGTGAGTTTGGTTGCCGATCCATGCTTGTCCTCACATGTTTTTCTCTGGGTGCTCCGGTTTTTCTCCTGCATCAAATTGGTCCTCTCCCCATATCACAATCCCATCATATTCAGTTTGACATCCCTTTAATTTAGTAGCCTCTTAGCATTATTTGGCTTTGCCTGGCTTTGGCCGAATGTTATAAATTAAATAAATGAAAACATATATTATCTTGAGTCTTGTGCCAAATACTGACATTCTTAACATTGCTACTTCTTCTCCTTCTCCTCCCCTTCTTTGTTCTTCCTCTTTCAAGCTCAGTGAAACTTCATTTGATAAGCAAATATGATGTATGGAAATTATGACATACACACACAGTCAATCAGACTTCCTTTTCAGTATGCTACACCTAAAAAAGAATGCAAAAATTGTGATATGACTATAACTATTTAGTGACTTACATGTTTGGCAGTTATTTCCTGAGTAACCTGTTGGACATTGACATGTGTATCCAGAGTCTTCTGTATGAGAACATTGTCCTCCACTCACACATGGTGAACTCTGACATGGGCCAGTCACTGTGGATAAACAAGACACAAAATCATTTCAAACAAGCAACCTACATAAACAAGTAAATGGTTTGGCAAATTATATACAAACACTCACTGTTCAATTTTAAATCCTTGAAAATATTGAAAAAATCATGGTACTGCTTAATTCTATGGTGGAATTTATCTTACATCTTGCAACTTGATGACCAGGATTGACAAAAATAAGTTTTTCCAAATTGCGATAAATGGACTAAGAAAAAGTCGCATAATAAACTCTAGTGAAATGTCATGACTGGGAGTGCTGCTTACTGACTTGATGTACATTGATGTTTTTAGGAAGTGTACAGTTATTGAAGCTAGTTGTTAAAGCTAGTCAAGCCCAGGTACACATCAATTCTGGGCTGCAACTTCCTAACTAGGGACAAGCGGTGGTGGGGAACACGAACGCTCCCTCTCCAGATGCAGCTACTGTCATGACATTGTAACACTATTGTCAACGTTTTCACAGTACTTTATAGTGAACAACTAACCTATTTCACAGTGATCTCCTGAATACCCTGTTGTACATGCACATGTGTATTGGTCCACCATGTTAATACATACAGCTCCATTTAAGCATGGGTCACTGGCACAGAGGCTAGTTACTGAAGAAATGCAAAAACAAATAATAACTTTACAAGTAATGACAAGCTATCCATTGTGTGTTAAGTGTTACTACACTGATACAGCTTTATCATGGCTGTTCGATTCGACATAGCCTTATGTCTATCAATGTCAGAGATGTAACCAGCTGGTGGCATGCAAAAGGCAGATTGCCTCGTTATAAAATATTTTCAGTTAAAATTGGAATACATGAATGGTTTGGATGGTCTTTCTCGTCTAAATGAGACAAACATTTCAGAGACCTGGCTTTTGCCCTCTCAGAATGATATTTCAATACCATCAATTTAATTTCAATGAGCCTGTGCCACATGCTCACAATCATTGTACCAAACCCATGATTTGCCAGCCACAGTTGGTGACTTTTGATGATATTCATTGTGAGTTTTAATCGCTATCTGTTCCATATAGAAACCAATGGTTACAAGAAAGATTGGCCGACTCTTTAGCATTGAGTGCCACAATTATTAGTATCATAGAAACCGAAGTTGAGAGAAAAAGGTTGATTTTTGTTTTGTGTTCAATAACCCTGAAGCAGTGGTGTGCGCAAAGGAGGGCCACAGCCCCCGCTTTTGTTAGTCAGTTGGGGGAAATGCACCCATTTGGGGGAAACTCTGGGGATTACCCATTAGTGTGTGCCAAGCGAGCCAACAATTTTTGGACAGTTGGGGGATTCAAGACATGTGCCCCCCCCCCCACACTATTGAAAACCTGTGAACGCCACAGCCCTGCAGGACATTCTCAGAAAGTCTTGAACAAAAACAATCAATCTTAATAATGGACTCACCTGTTTCACAGTTGTCCCCAGTATAACCATCCACACATTGACACACATAGGAGAACCCATCAGTGATACATGTAGCACCATTGTCACATGGAATACTTGCACATGGGGAGTTGGCGTTTACTGAAAAGAACAGAATATGAAACATAAGATACATGTTCCACTTGTATTAGTTGCTCTATTTTAGTTTTAGTAGATATTTTAGTTATGTCACTGTTTAGTCCATTTCATATCTTGAAATTATTGACGACTGGACTCTTTGATAAATGCACTGGGTGAGTTGCATTTTTACAAAAGAGGGCATTTATTAAAAAAAGAATTTCAGTGAAAAAAGCTTTGGAAGAATCACTTACTTCGGCTTCAAATTCAAGATGGCGGCACCCACAAAACCATGTGGAACATGATATTTTTGTGGTTAATACAATAATTTTACATCCGTAAGTGCATCATCAAACAAAAATTTTATGAAATTAGTGAAATTCTACCATAATTTGGCAATGAACTGGATGGAAGTTTGAGTCATTAATAGATTTTTATGGCATGGAAATTTATGCCATTTTGTCAATTTTTCATTGACAATTGGAAGGGGCATTTATTATAGGGGGCATTTAATACAAACAATATGGTACATGTATACCAATTGATATGTACTTACATGTTTCACAATGAACTCCCAAGTAGCCAGTACCACAAGTACATGTATAGGAGTTACCATCAGTGCTGGTACAGGTAGCGTCATTGAAACATGGGGAACTGGAACAAGGTGTGGTTGATATGTCTGAAAGGAAACAAGACGGCAACAATCATAGTTACTCCCCATTCCAAAAAAGACAGCACTAATTTATTGGGATTAAAAAGTATAAGTTCTGCCAAATGAAACATACCTCAATCCTAATCATTCATTTAGTACTAACTGGAGATAACAGATTTTTTGCATGTTTTCTGACAATCGAGTCACAAAAATCAAAGACTTGATACAAGTCTAAGCATTCAAAATCTTGAGTATATACCGAAATTTTTCTCAAATTTTCACCTCTCCTTGTAACTTTAATTAACTGATTGGTTAGAATGAAATATGTAATATCCAAAAATTAGAATGCATCAATTGAAATTGGACTTTGCACAAGTCTTAGACTTGATTGCCACAGCACATGAAAAACACCCTTAAACTGCAAGTTGGCCAAAAAATTGCCAGTTAGAACTAAGTGAATAATTAGGATTGAGCTTTGTTTCATAGGCAGATGTTGATTGTTATTATTGGCTGGTTTGTTATCTTCAAATTCACCTTGTTTATAGTGGGAGCAGCTGTTTATAGCATGCGGCACAATATTTACATATTCCACATGGTTTGCAAGTGTGATTTCAGGGTCATTGTAGATGTACGGTTATGTTAGTTGGTACATGATTTGTGTGGTGACTGTACCTCACTATAAACAGCAAGAGTTTTGGTGTACATATATAAGTATTAAATTAAAAATTTTAATTGCCCAAAGATTTCAAAACCCAGGGATCCAAATGGCCCTTGAAACTTTTGGTATATTTCAAACACTTTCTTTTCAAAATGAACAAAATATACAAACCTTCAAATGCAAATGAGTTTGGAATGGCTGCTAAAGAACCCAGACTTGCATCACTTATATCATCATTAACAGTTGATGACATAAGCTGAAGTAAATCCTCCAGAGTATTGGTACCAAATGGCTCATTCAGGTAAATGGTTAAATCCACTATGGTGCTTCCAAACCTACAATGGAAATGGAATAAAAACACCAATAACAACAGATGATAGGTTAACATAATCATAGACATCATTGAGCCAATGCCTAAAAAAATTGTTTGATTGGCGCAACATAAAAAATAAATTAGGGTAGGTAGGTAGGGATTTTTTTACTTTTAAAGCTGTAAATTGCCTTTGATAAAGGCCTTGGAAATTTTTTTTCTTCTTTCTTTTTTTAATCCAATGAATTTTTTAAAATTATTATTTATTTATTTTTTATTTTTATTGTAAAATAAAAGTCAGGGTCGGGCCTACTTTTAGGGTTGGTTGGGTTATGCCAATCGAACAATTTTTTAAAGGCCTAATCAAGTCAGTATCAGAATCTCGTTTCACAGTGGGAAATTCAATTCTTTGCAGAAACCATTTCTTCCCAATCAACTTCATGTCTTCCATACAGGGTGTATGGCTTTCAAATGGAACAGCCTGCCCCCCCCCCCCCCCCATTCCTCAAAAGATATACTACAGAAGTATGATGGTATGGTGATGTATCTTTGTATAGCAAGGTATTTTAAACTGTTGCGATTTGGTAGTTCACAGCATCTTGTGAATGGTAATGAGCTTTGGCAAAAATTGCATTGATCATTTCATAGCGAGCATGTAGAAGAATTCAAATATCACAGATATACTTTTGTAGGCCCCGTGGTTCTTGAGTTATGTTGTAAAGAGGGCTGAAACAACAACACTTTTGAAAAACGTACATAACTCATTAACAACAATTAATCAAGCATGTTTTCAAAGCATATGATTTGTAGAATTAACTTTTGCAAAACATCAAAGTGTTAATATATTGATTCAAATAATGAAAATCTATTTTTTCTACTTCTACCAACAATACGTTGTGTACCATTAACAGTACCTTCAATCTTGATGTTATTTATTGGACACAATGAAACACAAGGTAACAAAAACTACAGCAGTAGAGTGTACATGAATTGTGCATTTTAGAAAACGCTCATTTGTAAAATTGATCCAATGCAATATATAAACTTCTTACCTAAAACCATCTACCTCAACATTATTGTAAACTTCTCCAAGAGCTGGAAACAATAGTCTAATCATCTAAATAATTAAAAAAATGTGACATGATTAAAAGTAGCACATATTGGAAAAATCAAGACAGTTAGCAAAACAAACAACTGATGATGTGTTTTTCAAATTTCCTCTTGTCAAAGTAGTTAATATCCGCATCACAGAGAAAATGAAAATGAAAGAATGAAGTATTGAATAATCAGTGGTATAGAGGTAATCTTGAGGCCTATAATGGGCTATTGCATTTCAAATCCACACTACCCCTGTGGAAGGTTTAGCTAAAGTCTGCCACAGAGGGAGTACCAATTTTGAATAGAATACACAATTGGGTAATTTCCATTTGAAATACTTATTCCAGTTGTGGAAGATATAGGAAAAGCCATAATACAGGGGGAGTATGGGTTTCAAAATGATTAACTCTGACCAATTACATTTGGGAAACATACTCCCCCTGTGGAAAATATTTCCAAAATCTTCCACAGGGGTAATGTGGATTTCATCTGGAATAGCCCAATAGACTGATGACTTCATTCATCAACATTCTGGTTTTTTGACTGATAAACTTTCAGGTAATATATATTGTGTTGGGATTTTCACCAGAATTTAGGGGTTGGGGTTGGTTCTGGGCAGTTGTATCCACTTATATCTTTTGACTGTTTTTGTGCGGCATATTATTAGATGATTCAAGTGTGCAATCCAAGAGAAGAGATTGGGACTATCCCTGCATACAGCACATCATTCTGCCATAATGGCGCTGAATGACACAGGTTCATAGGAAGTTGCACATTGGATCGAGACCAAGATCATGCCAATATTTTCATGAGTCCTGCACTTTTTGGAATGCTTGTTTTTCAGTTGTCAGTAACAAGTATCACACAACAAGAAAATACACATCACAAAACCTCAGAACTTTAGAACAAAGTATGCTAGACCTTTGATGTTTTCAGTATATAATAGATTAATGTTTGTATAAGGTAATAATTATAGTAATTCATTTGTCAAAAATGCCTCCTTTGGTCCACATGGAGCAGACCATGTCACGTATATTTACATGATCAAACTATAAAGCGCCACAACCATCTTCCAAAAACATAGCATCAACATTTCGATTCTACATAATCTCACAATTCATTATTAACATATCTAGAATTTAACCCCATGAGAACTACCTGTCGATTGGCTAAAATGAATATTGTATCCAAGTTTGAACCAATCAAGGAGGGTATTAATAAAATCATCTGCAAATGCAAGTTTGACCATAAATAGTTTAAAGCCTAGTCCTAATTGGCAATTGAAATGAGCATTTCAAGTTATCAACCAATCAGAAATGCTGTTAGATGACCAGTAGCATCCAGGGGGTTAATCAAATTGAAACCCAGATATATTTATGAAATGAATGCAAGATAAATACCGCAGTCTTAATAATGGCTGCTAAGTTTCGATATCCAGTAGTTTGTGGATCAGCATATGCAGATAAATATGGAATATCCAGTGTCATGTGTGCTCCTATTGCCATAATGGATGCTGTGACAGATAAAACAAGGGTAGAGAAGTAAACATTAGAAATACTAAGTTATGTTACATAATTATGCAGTCTACTTGTCACAACCACCATGATGTTTTTTTTTTCAAATTGTTTGCATTATTACATCTTAATCAATTATGTTTGTGGATCCGGACCTCAACCAGAACTGGGGACTCTGCTACCTTCCCCCAGTCTACCAAATCACATGACCCATCCCGGAATATAAGAGACCTTATTGATGCACACAGTAATAATAACCAATTCACCTTTTCGGTAAATCCCATAAGCCTTTGCGAGTACACCTGAGAATTTGTCATTTGATGTCATGCCGACTTGCAATGCGCAGTCTGAGGTGTACTCGCAAAGGGTTATGGGATTTACCGAAAAGGTGAATTAACTGATTAATTTTTGCCATTATAATCCGAACAAACTATATACACATTCCATGAATCTATAACTTTATCCACTCCTAGACAGTGGGGAAAGCCTGGAGATACAGCACACTAAATAAAGTGAACTTGAACTTACCTGTCTGGCAGTTATCCCCTGTATATCCAGCGACACATTCACACAAATAAGAGAACCCATCAGTGGTACATGTAGCACCATTTTGACATGGGGTACTTAAACATGGAGAGTTGGTATTGACTACAAGTAAAATGAAGAAACAAAAGGAATTATTTACTTTTATTCTGTCTTACTTGGTCTGGGATTAAAATTGTTTTTAGCATTGTTTAATAAGCAAGTATAAAGTGGCTACTTTTGGATAGATGTCAAACAGGTTTGACTAGCTATATAGAGAGCCCAGTCACTATGTTTGTATGTTGCTTAATCAAGGTAAAATAATGTACCTCACGCCAGGAAAGTTGAGATAGACTTTCCTGCTCACACAAGGTAAAATAATGTACCTCAATGATCACAAACATGAATCAATTTTACAAATGCATTTTGTATTGACAAATGGCAACAATCCGTAGGTGCAAAATTAAGGTCATGAAATAACCTCCTCCCTAGCAGTTACAGATTCCAATTTGTGCTGATCAATCATAATCAGCCATATGTCATTAAGACTGAAATTAGCAATTTCTATTTTTACAAGAATTCCTTTTAAAAATAATGTGCTTGTTCCAATTCAAATTTTGAAAATTATTTCAATTTTCAATTGGGAAATCATTAATAAAAGTGCATAAAATTTATATGGGAAATGGGAACAAAAAATCAGAATTCCAACTGAAATAGAAAAATTGGCATAACTGCAGCAAATATAACTTTGAAGTGCATGCTTGTTTGTATCCTGCGTGGAATATTTGTAACCATTGTGGCCATAATGTGCAAAAAGTTTTAAATGCGCACAACTTTGTAACCTTCAAACTTTAAGATGCCAACTATCAATTGATTTTTGGTCTTTGTTAATATATATAATATTTTGTTTCCAATGCGAACAAATTCAATAGGCCAAATTACCTTATAAAACAAGATCAAACTATAGTAAAAATTTCACTTTGAATGAACACAGCTGCCAACAGCATGATGAATGTCTTTGTACACTGTGTGATGAATGCCTGCATGTGCGTAATCGGAAATGAACCAACTCACTTGTGATTGGTTAGTATTTGCATTAAGTATGCAAAGTGTATTTGCGTTGTATTTTAAAATACGATCGTTGTTGCATCGCGTACAGCTGTTGGCAGCTGTGTTCATTTAAATGAAATTGTTTACTATAAACTCACATGTTTCACAATTAACTCCATAGAAGTCAGGGGCACAAGTACATATAAAGGTGTTACCATCTGTGCTGCTACAGGTTGCACCATTGACACATGGAGCACTAGAGCATGGAGTGTCTGACACAGCTGAAACAAAACATACACATAATGCTCACATTAGACACAGTTTTAACCACCATTTATCAGTGGGAGCTTTATAAATGGATAGATCATCCGTCTGGTAATCGGAAGGTTGTGGGTTCCATGCCAGCACATTCCCTTGCTTTTTATCAAGTTGGGTTGTGTGCCGGTTGGGATTTGTGTTTATTTGTTGCTTGTTTACACATACCGGTGATCATTCATTTGAATCATGTGCACCCCGGATATGGAACACTCTACCTCGTGACATCAGGGAAGCTGGTACACTCCAGCTTTTCAAAGCAAACCTGAAAACATACCTATTCAAGTAGTTTTTTATCATGCTCTTATGCAATTGTCATGACATATATTATGCTTTGTATTGTTTGTATTAGTTTCATGTAGCTGTATATATTCTTTTGTAAAGCGCTCCGTTCTTTGTGGGGCGCTCAATAAATGCCTATTATGTTATGTTATGTTATGTAATACTGGGTTGGTAAACTGTAATTTCTTTCTTATTTATTATATTCTGTTTCCTCTAGTAGTGAGCAATCATTCCCCATTGTGTTTATTTGTTCTATGTGCAAGATGCGTAGCCCCATTACCTACTTTACATACATACACACAATGTGTTCACTAGAATGTGCAATAAGTTGGACAACATTCAGACATTTCAGACATGTAAATTCAATGTACCTTTCATAATAAAACAATGCAGGATTTATTTGATCATGCACAAAAAACATGTCGTTCATGTGAGAAAAAAAAAACACTTTCTTTCTATCAAATTATGACAAATTTCAATACAATTCTATTCTAAAATTAGTAAAAAAACAGACTCCTGGTGCTATAATTTCAAATCCATAGAGTTGCCACTGGAAGATGAACATGATTTGTGAACAAATTCTACTTACCAAACTGGCATGTGCTTCCTGTATAACCTGGTGCACATTCACAAGTAAATGAGCTACCATCACGTTGACACACACCGGAATTAAGACACGGTGTACTCAAGCAGGGAGATGGTGTATGATCTGAAAAATATAGCAATTTTGAAAAATAATTTGGTATGCTTTCTAGTTTTTTACATTTATGATGTGTTCATGCAAAATATTCACAACAAGAATTCTGGAGTACTAATATACTTCAGGCTCTCACCAATTCCCGGGTACCCAAGTTCCGGCCCGTTCTTGGCCTACCCGGATCAAAATGCACAGGTAAAAGTACCCGAAAAAAAATTTGAAAAAAAAAAGTTATAGGCCTTAAATTACTTGTTATTCAAGGTTGGAAACCAGCGAAATGCTGCTACTTTAAAAAAATGCTATTATTTTTTTTCAAAGTAAAAATCAAAATAAACTTGTACATTTTAATTACTTTTGCTTCTATTGAACAGCTAGCAGCTAGCAATGTATACTAATTCAATGTGTCCTGCCTGTTCAGTAGAAGCAAAAAATAATTAAAATGTACAACTTTAGCCAACTTTGAATAAAAAAAATAGCAATTTTTTTTGTAACAGTATTTCTCCGGTTCCCAATCTTGAATAACAAGTAATTTTTTGGTTTTTTTTTTGGTTTTTTTTTGATTTTCATGTACCCGGACTCCGGACCAATAATTCAATCGAGTACTCGAGTGCATAATAACCTGTTAGTTGAGAGCCCTAAATATACTATAGGATAAGCTACTTGCTTATGCAAGTGAAGTCAGTTGCCTATCTCACAAATGTAAGACGGACAGACAATGCTCGACTTGGATAAAGACTGAGTATCGCATAGCATAATTGTGTTACAATTGTAATATGTAATCAAAGATCTGGAACTAAGTACTAGTATATGGTTGAGCCAAGCAACAGTCAATCAAACAAAGTTACAAGTCTGTTTTACTAGTGGAAGCATTGCCATTTGACATCTGCACATGTACATACATTTTAGGCAAAATACTCCCCATACCAGTGAAGTAACTTCACTTTTTTATACAGGGATTGAATGCAAGTGTCACTGCTCTGCTTATACAGATTTAATCATATTGGTCTTGTCCTACTTATTCCGTTATCAGTATGGCAATAACTGAAGTGGCTTCATATTTCTCATGAACGCAGAAGTAATTGCAGGTCCCCTCTATCGGTACTGAAATGCTAACAGTCTCAAGAGGGCCATGAAGTTATCCTTCACAGCCAATTGTAATTCTTAAGATCTTGTAATGATTGCCCAGCTCAACAGGCAAACTAAACCCAAATTATAATGGAAGACAGAGATAAAAAGACTAGTTTGCGTCTGACGTCATCTGTCAATAAACTCGAGCACAGCTTGTTTATAAGTGTTGTGATGATATGATTTGCTGAACGCGGCGATAAAACCGGCGCCTTATTGTTAATTTTGCACCTTCAAACATACAAACCATCTCAAAAGTTAGGTCTTTATAGTAGGAAACTTTCTTTTCTTAAAGGCACCATGTCAACAATGCCTAGAAAAGTTGCTTTTTGCTGTGTACAAGTATGAAATTTTTTGCCATTTTCTGGTATTCCTTTTCTCCGATCGGCACCAGATAAATCGACCTTCCTTTTACGCGCTATAAATATCTAATCAAGGATTGTAGGGAATTTGATTGGCAGTGACATCAGACGCAAACTAGTCTTTTTATCTCTGTCTTCAATTATAGAATGCTCAGGCTCAGAAATTCTGCTAGAATCTGAAAATCTATTCTCCTAGAGATTCTCCTAAACTGATTGGCATGAATCTAAACAGATTCTCACAGAATTTCTGAACCTACATGTATACACTTAAGTTAATGGGGGAAAATTTAAAGAATCTTGTAAAATGCTGTTGTCAAAGTCAAAGAGGATTCTTGCAAGGGGAACTGAATTTCTACCCCTGACTTACCAACTTCACATCTCTCCCCAGTGTAGCCAGTCTGACATGAGCAGATGAAGGAATCCAGGTCTAGTGAGGACTGGAAACACAGCCCATTATTGAGACATGGCTCATCTATACAGGGATCAATAACTGTACAAGAGATATTGAGGTGTTAAAATGAAATGTTAAGATGTAAAAATCACTGCAATAACTATGCCCTTAGTAAATACACCAGTATATTGTACATTCTGGTCTATGTTGATCATTTCAACAAGTTAAACAATTTTATTTCATATTAGTCTGAACAGATTTGTAGTTACACAGAGGGAAATTCTGAGGCCAAACACTTCATAATCCACAGGTATTCACTATTCAAGATTTATTAGACAGGGATTTGTGATCAAGGATTGGACTATTTTAGTTGAAATTCATACAACCCCTATGGAAGACAAGACCTTAATATCCCACACAGGGAGTGCAAATTTCAAATGGGGTTACCTGAATGGGTGTTTGAATTCTACACCCATGTGTAGAAGGATTATGGTCACATCTTCCATAGGGGTTGTAACCAGAATAGTCCATTTAATGAACCAATTATCCCTCAATTTCAGGCCTTTGACAATGAACATCAGCACTACTTTGGTCTCCATGCATGACAATCTAATTATGGTAGATTTACCATAGCATTACACACACAGATTTTTTGTAATCCAAGCACTCTAGCCAATCCCTTTGGTTTGGCCATAGTTTTAAAGGGGTCTCCCCGTCAGTCCAAAACACTGTCAGTCTGAACCACCGCTAGTCCGAATTTGTAGGGTTAGGGTTAGGGCTATGTTTAGAGTTAGGGTAAGGGTTAGGGTTAAGTTTAGGGTTAGGGTTATGTTTAGGGTTAGCATTAGGTTTATGGTTAGTATTAGGGTAAGGGTTGGGTTAGCATTAGGTAAGCTGAAAATTCGGACTAGCGATGGTTCAGACTGATGGGATTTCAGACTGACGGGGTGTACCCAGTTTTAAAATGTGTACAGTTTGATCAAGACTTATCAGAAGATTTAATTTATACTTACGTGTTCCACAGTCATAGCCTGTATATCGCCCAACACAGTAACACGCATAGCCAGATGAGGTTTGGTAACAAGCGCCCCCATTCTGACATGGGTTGCTTATACATGCATTGGTGACTGAAGAAATAATTAAGTGTTACAAAATATGAAACATATATAGTGTGATTGGTATCAACTAGTGTAATTGTTTCATGGGACCCAAGCACATTTGGGAGTGTTTTTAAAAGAGCACACATGTGATACAATCTGGCCTGAAACACTTTGATTGCTAGTGGAGGATGCCATTTTGTGATGACGTCAAACAGCCTGAACTAAAAATATCAGATTAGTACCATGAAAATACCTTTTCAATTTAAGTTAATAAAGCATGTGTCTAATGTAGGCCTACTTGATAACATTGTATTTTTATGTGGATTTTAAACATGATTCTCACAAGATTAAGGGATCTGGAATGAGCGTTTTGAGCGTTTCGACAGTTTTTTTTAGGGAACATGAGAGCACCTCAGACGTATCGAATTGCATTCTGAATACGAAGCATGTATATCTGATATCAAATAATTTTCATTTTTTGAAAATCACGATATAATACAAATTTTATGCCAAATCATAACAAATTGATAATTTTCAAATTTTTGATATATAACAGTCCTCGAAGTAAATTTTATAAATCTAATGATATATTCTTAAAGTGTATTTAGCTGGGAGGAAAAGCCGACGATCAATTGAAAATTTTGACCTTTCATATTGAAGATATGGATTTTTTTCCCCAAAAGCCCTAATTTTTTTTTTGTGTTTTGGGAAAAAAATCCATATCTTCAATATGAAAGGTCAAAATTTTTCAATTGATCGTCGGCTTTTCATCCCACTTACATACACTTTAAGTATAAATCATCAGATTTATAAAGTTTACTTCGAGTAGTTAAATATCAAAAATATCAATTTTGAATGATTTGCCATAAAAGGTGTATTACAGTGCGAATTTTAAAAAATCCAAAGTATTGGATATCAGAAGGACATTCTGCGTATTCAGAATGCAATCGATATGTCTGATGTGCTCTAATGTCCCACAATAAATACTGTCCAAACGTTCATACCCCTTCCCTTAATTCATCCACTCTTTAGATAGTGAGAACCAATCAGAGCAAATGTCAGAATAATGCTAGGAGTATATTAATTGTGTATAATTGCGTAGGTGTTTACTCCGCATACTATGCGTAGTGCTTTTAAATGCGTTTGAGTCTCGTAGGATTGATTAATTTGCGGATATATTATATTTGCTTGCATATTTTTCAAACATTTTTAGTGACAAATTTGTTATAAACATACAAAAATCACACAATTGTTTTTTGTGTAAAATTACTTGTTGCACAAGAAATTGCACAAACTATAATGCACTTATCCTAAGATGTTGATGCATCTAATGCACTCCCCCCAGCATCAAGTACACAGGCATCATTTTGAATAATTTCACTCCCAACAAGTAATACGCAGTTACTAACCTATAAATGATGCATTAATATGACAATTTCTTACCAATTTCACAGTTATCCCCTGCATAGTTGAGATCACACACGCATGCATACCCAAACACTGTTGCTATGCAAGTACCAAAATTCTGACAAGGGTTGCTGCCACAGGAACTATCCACTGAAGAAGGAAAACATGAAGAATGACATTACATATTTTAAATTTGATTTGCCAAGAGAATGGGTGATTATGTGGATGTTTGTGTGCTACTGCAACAGATATAGTAATAAGTCAGCCTAAACAAAAGATTTTACTGGAAGATAAACCCAATTTCCCACAAAAGTAACAATATTTAACACAATTTCTTATGTATTTCAGTAATTCAGATGCGACGGAACGATTCTGAAAGTGGGGGGGGCAGTCAGGGTGATGTAAAAAATCGATATAATGGCCGCTAGAGGATCTGCCCTCTCAGAAGTGAGAAACTTTTGTAAACTGAAGGCCCAATTGAAGCCATTTGGTGGACTATTCTGGCACTATTATTGTGAACAATTTTAGTTTGAAAAAAACAAAAATGGGTCAAATGAAGGCCCAAATTGAAGCCATTCGTGGATAAGTTTTCACTATTATTGTATAAATTATTGCTTTTAGTGTTGGGTGTCCAAAGCAGAAGCGAAAAGGGGATTTTTTTATCCATAGGCCTACACACTGTGTATTAACACAGGGGAATTGGAAAATTTTTGCAAACTGAAGGTCCAATTGAAGCCATTTCGTGCATCATTTTTACACTTTCTTAAGCATGTTAAGGGTCTAGAATAGAGATTTGATTATTTATGTTCACCCAGACATGTTACACACAGCGCATTATGGGTTAAAAGTGGGGGGGGCAGGCCCCCGGTCAAAAAAGTGGAGGGATTTCCCATTCCCCATATCCCCATTTTACAAATGCACACCTACATAAGATCTATAAGATCTATACATGTTACATATGTCCTGGCATATATACTTACTGTATGTTTCACAGTTGGTGCCTATATAGTTTGGCATACACACACATACATATGATGTATCAAGGTTTACACACGTCCCTTGGTTCAAGCATGGGTCATATTCGCAAGCATCACCTGTACAAATACAATAATCAACATTATTTAATGAGAAAACTGGTCATAAAGACTTGATTTATATGATTGGCATCAATGTAGTAGTCATCTTTTCAGAAGTAAACTTATAGACATATTACAATTGAATACCTGAGTGGAAGAAGCACTGCAAACCCAGAACGTCTATAATTCAGCAAAAGTCTAGTATTGGAGATTAGATATGAATAGGGTATTTGTTAAACTGATACTGGACAAAATTATGGACACAATTATAGACACATTCATGGACTACTAGCTCCCAATTTACCAGCCCAAATGTTTTGTTGTAGACTCTTTCTGAAGATCACTAACTATTATTCAATGTTGATTGTTGTACAACTATATGTAAAATCAAATAATAGTATTTAAACATACACCATTGGAATCCATGCTTATTGTTTGTTAGCAAGTCACTGAACTGGAAAATTGCTCCTTTTCACTGATTTATAAGAGCCCATAATGATACCCATGTTTACTTCTTATTTCAGAACCACCCATGTGTAAAATGCACCCAATGCTGTTTTGGGCTTAGTGTCTAATATTCAGTCTATTTATCAGACTACATTTGAGGTATACTGCCCAAATAGTGGTCTAAATTTGTGTCTATATTTAGTAGTTAATCCCTCATTGTTACTGCCAAACCAATTCTAGACGTTTTGCTGAAATATAGACACTTTGGGTTTGCAGTGAAGGGCCCAACTTCATCATAACTGTGTTTGAGATATTAAGAAAAAACTTGATATTTGGAAAAAATTTATAAACAGTATGTTTTCATCTGTAGGGGACCTGCAATACATGAACATACAGTATTACATACATTCAAAATCATATATGATGTTTCCATGTCAACGGTACAGGTCTTAATACAAGCTGGAGTTGGGCCCTTCTTCCACTAATATACTGCAAGTGCCAGTTCCATAAGCAGATGTGTTATAAATAGCTACAGAAATTTGGAAATTATCCATTGCACAAGTAGAAGCATGTAGAAAAATGTGGGGTCTAACTCATTTTTGTAAAAAAATGGAGTTGGGCGCTTCTTACACTTTTAGGTATTCAATTGTGTAGTGCTTCCATCAATATGGTAATCATGGTAATACTTTTGCAACATTCTGATTGCTTTTGATCACCTGTTATTGGCAGATTTGCTTCAAAAATGTGAGTTTGTGTTGTGTAATACATGTTATAACATATTTAGCATATTCGACATCACATAACTCATGGACTTTTTTAGCGACACACAAAATCTTACTCCTGTACATTGTATATCGACCCATAGTTCCAAGTAGTTTTAATCATATACAAAAATAGTTTGTGTTCTTACCATTTTGGCATACATCTCCGCTAGTACCAGGCCTACAAGCACACAAGAATTCAGCCACGCCGTTACTAATATACATCTTACATGTACCACCATTGTTGCATGGGTCACTATAACAGGGATTCACTGCAGATGTAAATGAAGAGAAAATTATTTTAAAAAGTAAATGTATTATAATAGTTGATACGTTGTACATTTTGGAAGATGGTTTATGCATGACAATGGGAGTCACATGCGCATTTATGCTCAAGTATTGAGTACATTGTTTCAAAGTTTATGTAATTTATGGTTTAAAATTCTTTTGAAAATTTTACAGATTACGTGAAAAAGTAACTGGGTTTGCAGCGACGGCTTTTGCACTCTTGAGGTGAAGCATGGTATAGATTATGTTAACTTTTGATGCTATACATCATGATGCAATAAAAATGACATGTGTTTAGGACTTTCATAGCTACTCAATATGCAATTAAATGCTAGGGGTGTATTATTCAGAGGAGAGGTCACAGTAATGTAATGTGTACATTATTATGCATAATGGTTATCCAAAATAAAACAACAGGTATCATTAATTATTTCATAATATAAATGACAGATTTCCTACTCACCATTCTCACAGTAAGTTCCATAGAAGTCTAATGAGCAGCTGCATGTATAGTATGATGGGTATCCATTGCATGTTGCTCCATTCTTACATGGGTTACTATTACATGGGTTGAAGATCACTGGAATAACAGAAATTGAAGAACAACAACACATTTGCAAAAACTGTAACTTGTCTTGCATGCATGACACAAACCTGCTAGGATCAAAAACATTAGACCCAAGGATATTAGACACTCCATGGATGACACGTATGGTGGACAAAATAGCGTACCTCAGTTGAGATGACCATATCATTATCATATTACTACAGTTTGATCAGCTCGTAATCAGCAGGAATTGTTTGGCTCTTACTATTATGCCAAAATGAAGACCCATGTTAAAAGTGATATAGTTGACCTGGCTGGTCTACATATTGTGTGTTAAAGAAAGTAGACAAAGTATAAGACTTGAATTAATAATTTGTGATGCCAAGACATTTCTTGAAATAAGATATATTGATATTAATCCGCGATATTTTAAGGCCTGCCGATTATGAGCTGATCAAACTTTACAGGCTTTAGTCAACTAAAATTAGTGTCCATTTTGACAACTTAGCCAGGGTTGCCAAACCCGCGATTTGGTAGCCCAATTTGGGCGACTTTTCAACATTGGCTCCCGCGACTTCCGATAGTTTCATGCCCCATAGAAACCAATGGTAAAGAGAAAAATTGGGCGACTTTTCAATTATTTGACCCGCGATTCGTGCTGAAATCTTTTGGCAACCCTGAACTTAGCATGTATGTAGCTTCATGGGGAGTACCACACATGAGAATATCGTAACTGGCACATTTTCAGAACTGACCAACCACATTCCTGGGTAACATTATCGAGTGAACTGCATGTTACACTGTGTACACTTCATGTGCATGATGGGTATGTTTCATGTTGGTCACAAATTATTTAAAAGACCTGTAGGTGTGATCACAATTGTGAACAAACAAAACAATAACAAAAGTCTTTAAAATTTTTGCAGGTAACAAAAAAAAAAACATGATAAATTAAAATTTTAAAAGCTTTGCCTGCAGGCTTCCAAAACAGATCCATTTTCTTGACCTTAAATGTACTTTACCAAAACTTGACTTATGATATATTTACACTGACTCTGATTAAACTTACAAGGCTCATCACATAGTGTGCCATCCCATCCTGGTCCACACTCACAAGTGTAAGCTGTGTTGGTGTCTCTCAGATGACATGTAGCTTGATTCTGACAAGGGTAGCTAAGACATGGGTTGTCAAAACCTGGAAAGAAAAGGAAACATAATAACCAAAAAATAAATAAATAACACAATAACCAAACATGGCCGGATGTAATTGTAGTATGTATTTTCCACAGAGGAGAGAGAAACAGAGAAAGTACCACCAGTCAAAGTCTCCGCATCATCCGATAATGAGGGCCGATTGTTCCATGAAATGCGACAGGCGAGACTGTTATGCAATTACTGCATATTTTCATGGTCTATTGCGTAGGCACGCAGCACTGGCGTGATTGTTTGACACGGCACGATCGAACGATCGTATACAATACACGGGGACTTTGACTGGTGGTACATACTCTGTAGTACTCTGTGTTTTTTTCACACTTGAATCCAAGATGGCTGCCATAGGCTTATGTCATCTCAGCAAGCAGAATCTTGGTCAGTGATCCAGTTACCTCCACATGGAATAAAGCAATATTTATTCCTATCGTGGTAATTGGATCGCTGACCAAGATTCAGCTTTCTGCTATCCCATCAGCGCATTTATGCGCCTCAAGCAAGGAGTGGGATTTTTCTTGTGGCGCATTGAGTAAAGTACCTTGAGTAAAGATAGTGTTTGGGTGCAATGCAATGAAGCAATGCAAGGAAGCAATGGGCGGCGGTGGGTTGAGTGCGGTATTCCCGGGAACTCATATTTGGTCTTCCATACTTAAGTCCCTGGACACAGTTCCAGAATGAAATAATCTTTCCTGTTTCCTTTTTTTTTAATCTTATTATTTCAAGGATTTATTGAGTGCATTTCCACAAAGATCAATGAGCTTAAGGGCTGGGGTATGAACGTTTGGACAGTATTTATTTTGGGACATTAGAGCACATCAGACATATCGAATTGCATTCTGAATACTGAAGAATGTCATTCTGATATCAAATAATTTTGATTTTTGAAATTCGCAATTTAATACACATTTTATGGCAAATCATTAAAATTGATATTTTTGATATTTAACAGTACTTGAAGTAAACTTTATAAATCTGATGATTTATACTTAAAGTGTATGTAGGTGGAATGAAAAGCCGACGATCAATTGAAAATTTTGACCTTTCGTATTGAAGATATTGATTTTTTTCCCAAAACACCAAAAAAAATTAGGTCTTTTTGGGAAAAAATCCATATCTTCAATATGAAAGGTCAAAATTTTCAATTGACCGTCGGCTTTTCCTCCCTGCTACATACACTTTAAGAATATATCATTAGATTTATATAATTTACTTCGAGGACTGTTATATATCAAAATTTGAAAAATATCAAATTTTTATAATTTGTCATAAAATTTGTATTATATTGTGATTTTTAAAAATGAAAATTATTTGATATCAGAAAGACATGCTTCAGATTCAGAATGCAATTCGATAGGTCTGAGGTGGTCTCATGTCCCACAAAAAATACTGTCGAAACGCAATAAATGCTCATTTTGGATCCCTTAACATAATAAGAATATATAAAAAGTAGAGGAGACATCAAAAGCCTTATTTATAAAAAGGAAATTTGGCAATTTCAACACTAAAAATTAAAACAAATCAGAAAACACTTTAAAAAATCTTACAGTGGCCAAACTGTTGAAACCATACAGAAGATAGCTGCATGTTTAATTATCATTCAAATGTAGCCTAAACTGGCTCTCAATTTTTAATCTTTCAAAGATCTTTGTATATCGTCATTGTGTTCAACATGAGATTGAGATGTACATCATACTTTTTAAGAGTCATAATATGTGGTGTGGTCAAACAAAATCAGTCTCAAGTTGGGAATATTCAATATTCAAAAATATTTTTTTTACATGATTGTATAAAGCATTTGTAAAGCTACATTTTGCAGAAAACCCCATTGAAATTGAACATTTAGTTCCAAAGATATGAACAGTTGAAGTGTTTCCAATACAATATGAAAAAAGAAATTATTGTTTTTGTTCGGCTATATATGAAAATCAACATATCTGACTTCCAACTGCTTTTGCTTGATCACATCACATATGCCCAAAACTTACCTGAGCTACAGTTGAGTCCAGTCCAACCAGGCCTACAGTCACATATATAATCTGCCCCATTCTCACTACATGTGCCTCCATTCATACATGGGTTGGATGCACAAGGAACAGCTGGAATACAAAGGACAGATCAAACCCAGATTATGTATATGTTCTAGAGTTTTTGAACACCCCGTGTTACTCTCCTACCCTGATTGCTTATTTAATCATAATGCATTCTGATCACAAACTGTACTTTGTTCTCATGATAACCATAATAATATAACTAGAAATCATACTTCTAATACATTGATTGTACCAAAATTTAAATCAAATTCAGGTCAACGTACTTTTCATGTCAGGGCAGCCTATGCATGGAATTCTTTGCCACCGACAGTAAGAGCTCAGATGGAAAATATGACTTTAGGCCAATTTCAATCAAAAATTAAAGAAATTTAGGCCTGTCTTTATCTATATTTTATTCATTTACTTGCTTGATTTTTGTATATAAATATAATTATTGTATTTCTGTATTTTGAATCATGGTATTTATAATTATCTAAGTAGTTGATGATACCATTATACTTATTTGTAATATATTGTAAATACATTGTAAATACTGTATGATACTTTGTAAATATTGTGTATCGTAATATATTTTGTTGCTATATAACATGTATCAATGAGGGCCTGCTTGAAAAGCAGTGCTTGTCACTGAAGCAGTATAACCCTCAATAAAGAAAGAATAAATAATAAATAATAATAATAAAGTATGTTCTCAGTATCGTGGTACTGTAAAATTCTTTTTAAAGGAACCATGATCCTTAAATTTAAAAGTTTAGGATTTTGAGTAGTTTAAAATTAACATTGCAAAATAAAGTCCACATTAAAATGCTGGCTAATCACAAAATATAGTCCCAAAATATTTATTATGTCATTTTACAGTATCATCAACACAGCAATGAAATATGTTTTACACAGAGAACAGTCAAATTGCTCAAAATGCAAACACTGAGAAAAAGTTACGGTATAGTATAAACAAGAAAGTGTAAAATGAAGGCATTTGAGATAAAGCTTTGCAAAGTGTGCGTACTTGGACATAAACTTCTGCAATTAAAGTGAATCTTATTTTTAAACAAAAATCACAGAAATTAGCTTATGAACAATCTTTTTCCCAGGAATTCAGAAATTTACTTTTACTTTTAAAATTTTTAAAGTATTAGACTTTACTATTTTAAAATTTACAATATTCCATAATAGAACTTTCATGCTGAAATAATTTTGGGATTACCGTACTTGTCTTAGGTTGTGAAAAATTGAAAATGCACAAATTTGTATTTTTTAGCAGTAATCAATCAATCAATCAATCAATCAAAATCAGCCTTTAATTATTCATTCACATTTACAATGTATACTTACGTATCTCACAGTTACTGCCAATCCAAGGCACTACACATGTACAGTTATAGGCATTATCCAGTAGTGTACATAGCCCACCATTAAGACAAGGCTCATGGTAGCAGAAGTCAACTGAAATGGTAACAAAAACATGTTATTACTTTTTTCTGAAATAATTACAATAAGTTTAAAGGAAAATAGCTCCAGCTAAAACATAGGAGATCGTCCCCAATCCAAGAGAACACAAACGGAACACACATTCTACACTCGCAGCTCTCACTGCTTGTCTGTTTCAAGATCACATAAATTTCATCTCAATACTAAAGTTTGTTTGGCTTGGGAAACAAATAAGACTCATAATATTGCTACTGATATAGAATGTCATGCACACAGTTAGGTGCACCACTTACACTAGAATTGCCTTGTGTATTGCATGACTGGCATACACTTATGAGAATTTACAGTCAATTTGTGAGTTGGGACTTGATTGACACACACAGTAACAAAAAACTTTCGCCAAATATAAGACAAGCAAACTTTACCATACTCCTTCATTCAAAAGGCAGTGAGCTGAACATGTGAAGTGGCTATATTATTTGCACTGCAATTGTTGCACTGATGGGTACTGATCTACCAAAAGGACATTGATACAAGGGCAAGGTCTGTGCTGTCATGCCCTTTAGCTATGTTACTGGTTGCACTCAACATAACCCTAGTGATACCACCACATTTTCTATGTACTTACCGATTTCACAGTTTGATCCTAGATAGCCTGCAGCACACTGACATGAATAGCCACTTGATGATAGCAAGCATTTACCTCCATACTGACATGGGTCACTGTGACAATGGTTTTCTATGGAAAAATAACAGGCATTTTAAAATTAGAATATGGAACAGCTTTTAACATGTGTATACTACACACACGATTTACCAGATAATTTGTTCAGTAGATGCAAAATAAATATATTTTGGATCTATTCTATAGCACTCCTGTTCACTTGATACAACTTATAAATAATGACACTTAAGTATATTCCTAGAATCGAGTAGCTAATCAGAAAAGGGCATAAAATGCAGAGTATACTTAACTCTACAAACTATGCGCAGTATTTTTGAATGTGTGTGCTGCGAAGAATAGGCCCACTCTCCTTGGAAATGGGTGGATTTATATTCCTTGTTGTAATTTTTTTATGTTAAGCATTATCTAGGTATTAACAGCTGAAACCTATGAGATAACATTGACGAAACTTCGGCCAGGCACATGACCTGGTGGAGGGATGGCCATAGATAGCTGCTCGGGCATTTTTACAGGGCAGGCAAGTGTAGCCAACAATCAGGTTTCTTACCTTGTAACCAGAGAGGATATTTGGTTTTTGTCCTACAGGGAATTGAACCTGGGACCTCTCGCACCAAATGCCAAGGCAATTTTTCCCAAAAGATATCCCAAATCTTTGTTGTGTATTAATTAGAATGCATTAAATGCATCGACATTGCTGTGTGTGTGCATTAATTTTAATTTCTCTCTAAACCAGTAATACAGTTTTATCCTATAAATTGTTAATTATGTGATCAAGTGATAAGAGTCAAGAGAATCAGTGACCAGTAAGATATAGATCTTAAAATAGCACTGTTTGGAAAGTGACAAAAGATTTTGGAAAAAACAGGAACATACTTACCTATTTCACAGAGGCTGCCAATGTACTCATCAGTGCATTGACATGTATACCCCGATGGATAGAGAACACATGTGGCATTGTTCATACACGGCTCACTAATGCAGAAATTCTCTGAAATAAGACAAAAGCAACAACCAAAGTTGGTCATTTCTAAAATAACCTAAATGACCTCTGATTAAACATGATGACACTCAATCTTTAAAAATAAATTAACTAGTTTTCTGTTTTATAGAAAGGTTCATTTTAAAATTGCTGGCTTCTTTATAATCTCATTGCTGGTACAAGAATGTTTCTACTTTGACTTTGTATATGCAAATAGACCTCTGGTGGAATCCTGTAACTTTATGTCATCACCACCACATTATCATCATGTAAAATAGATTGAACGATATGGTAATGTTCAACAATGTTTTATTGACATCATGTGACCATCAAAACCAGTTTTAGCTGAGTACAACTGTTCACATAAACCAAGTAACTTAAATATATTCCTCCCATAATATTATTGACAAAATATATAACAGGTTAATAAGTTCAAAAAATAAGCAGATAAATTGACACACTATTATACAGTACCAGAGCTCATCATGCTCTATTACCCTGCAAACTATTAACCTCTAGCTGCTGGATATAGTTGAGTTGCTTCTCCTACCTATACAATAATCAACTATCTATTCAACATGAAAACATATGCTCTACAGAAAATATTATTAAAGGGGAATATATTCATCCAATATTGATGGAGAATATATTTATTTATCCAATCAAGTTTGTTAAACTAAAAATAATGGTCATTATACTTTACCTGCTCCACAGTCATCTCCCACAAATCCAGATCCACAATCACATGTGTAGCCATCAGTCAGTAGAGTACATGGTGCACTATTCTCACATGGGTCACTAATGCAATAATCAACTAAAATAAAAGACAACAAATGAGTGGCTTGTTAACAGCTTTCACAGGTGCTACACACTGATTGGTAAGTAATAGGTTTGTCACTATACTAGTCAGTGCTGGCTGTAGTAACTGACCACTCAGGCTGACCAACCAGCACCCAGTCTATAATGACAACCCTGATAGACAACATTACAAAAAAACTAGTACATACATGCATTGTGTATTGTGCAACTTCAGAATGTCTAAGAGATTCAAATAATTTAGTTACAGCTCAATAGGTTTTACAATTCTTGAGATATGTGTCAAAATATGAGAAAACTCTATTAGGCAATTTTTTGCTTTAATGCAGGAGCTGTAAGATCTATAGACCTGTGAATGTGGTAATTCTTTGACAGATAACTTCTTTGAAGTATGAGGCCATTTTTATTAAAATTCTTTTCTTTTCTTATGGTCATGTATTGCTGTCACAATTAGCATAGTTTGGTGACCTATTTCACTTCTACATCAATCTGATCGCAAAAATCAAAATCCCCAGCATCCCCAGTGTAAAATTGCTACCAGGTGAACTGAAGTTGACTTAGTAGTGACATAAAATCGCAGTTGCTAGCAACCACTAAATTAAACACTGGTAATTTGCCTCTTGATCGATGTGACTGCTAGTATGAAACAGGCATTAAAATAAGTAAAGAAGCTGATAAAGTTTAAGCATCATCTTAAGGTAGACTATAATCTGAGGCAGAATTAAAAAGACTAGTTTGCATCTGACATTACTGTCAACCAAACTCCCCATGACCCTTGATTGGTTAGCAGTGCGTAAAAGGAAGGCTGATTCATCTGGTGTCTTCATCAGAGAAAAGGAATCACAGAAAATGGCAACAAATTACGATCCTGTTACAAGGCAAAAAACAACTATTCTAGGCATTGTTGACATGGTGCATTCAGGAAAAAGAGTTTCCATATACTAAGACCTAAAACTTTTAAGAGGGTTGTATGTTTGAAGATGCAAAATTAACCATAAGGCACGCTATTATACCACTGTGTTCAGAAAGTCAACAAATTATTTCTGAGTTTGCTTCACAAGTGACGTTAGATGCAAACTAGTCTTTTTAATTCTGTCTGCCATTATAAATATCCTTACCTATCTCACAATGTGTACCCAAGAATCCTGAAGCACAGGTGCAGATATATTCATCATTAAGAAGTTGACATAGACCTCCATTTTGGCAAGGATCACTAGCACACACATCATCTGAAATCAATCAATCAATCAATCAATCAATCAACCAAACAATCAACCAAACAATCAACCAAACAATCAATCAATTTTATAAAAAGTCTGTAAAGAAAATTCATAACCTCATGAATAGACTTGATGCATGTGACCCAATCATATTTTATGATTTGTAAAATGCAAATGCAAATCGAGGTCATTAATATCTCACAATTGACCGCAAAATGCGTAATTGTTCCAGCGTAAATATTAGTAACCTCCACACACTCCATGTTGTGCGTCGAACTGTGTGCCTACTGGCCGCCGTATTTGGATTGCACACTACCATATTTGCACAGATTGTGGTGTCGCACTTTTGTTATTGGTCGTCCTGTTTTAGCCTGTTCGATTTATGGAATAATGTAAAAATTGGTTTTTTTTGAGGAAAATTTTGTACTATTTTGTAAAGTGAAGAGAGCAAAGTGATGGTTATGATTGAGGTTAATAACTTTGCATCAGTAATATGTCAGGCGTTGTGAAAAATCTTAACATTTTACTTTGGACCTCGGAATATCCCATGGGATATTCCTCGGTTGCAAAGGCAAAATGTTTAGATTTTTCACAACGCCTCCAAATAACCGATGTGCAGTTATTAACCTCTAATTAGTGTTGCCACTCAATTTTTGATAAAGAACAATAACTAAACAACTAAAATTTAGTAAAAATAATCTTTCTGAAGTTCAAATTTGACCAAAGTCCCTAATACCAGTTCTAATACATGCCTGTTGACTGACTATGAAATTGTAAAATTTTGGAATACAATTGCAAGTTTGAGATGTGTGACAAATCAGTATGAGCTGACTCACAACTTACCTGTATCACAGTTAGTTCCAATAAATGATCCTGGGCACATGCATGCATAGCCTAAGTCTGTTAACATACATGTCCCTCCATTCTGACATGGCTGATCAAAACAAAGGTCATCTGCAACAAGAGATATTACATATTAAAGCCATGTTGTAACATTTCCATAAGAAGTGGATTTCTTTTCCACAAATGCCAGTTTTCTGAGCCAAACAAGGTAAGGCAAAACAAAAAAATGCTATTTAATTCCAGTGTCGCCAATGGGATATTCCATTTAAAATCCACACTACCCCTGTGGAAGATTTAGCTAAAGTCTGCCACAGAGGGAGTATCAATTTTAAATAGAATAGAAAATGGGTAATTTCCATTTGTAATACTCACTCCAGTTGTGGAAGATAGAGGTAAAGCCATAAGTATGGGTTTCAAATTGATTTAACTCTGACCAATTACATTTGAAAAACATACTCCCCTGTGGAAGATATTTCCAAAATCTTCCACAGGGGTAGTGTGGATTTCAACTAGAATAGCCGAATGAGTGTCACATTAGTTAGTGTATGGTAAACATAAATGTCACAACCAATCACACACTGGTGACAGCGCATTTGATGAGCGTGTGGTGTGGTATGATTGTTCACACCAATCATGTGCTGTATTGCTTTTACTTGATGCCGTGTATATAATGTGGTGACCACTGCGTGGTTGAAATCATGTTCAAATTGCCAGAATTTGATTGGTTTTGATAGTTGCACATATTAGATGTTTATGTCCTCCTATATAACTAAGCAAAGTAAAATAATATAAGTCATGTTTGAGAAGAACATAAGCTTACCTATTTCACAGAATGTGCCTATAAATCCTGGTACGCAGCTACATGTATAGCCATCAGATAGCAGATTGCATGTGCCACCATTTTGACATGGGTCACTCCAACAAAAATTGGCTGCAATAAATAAAGTGAAACAAAAGTTGTCAAACAGTGAACTCTATTACTGTAAAAACTCGATAATAAGCATATGTGCTTACTATCGAGCGCTTTTAAAACATGCAAACATGCAGTGCTCCATCCACAAAGGTGTAAAGGGTTTTGAGCATATCATCGATACACATAGTTATATACGAACAAGTAATCCTACAAATTTGTGTCTCAACCCCATTAGCTCAGTTGGTAAAGCGCCAGACTTTGGTACAATTTCATGTTTTTAAAAGCGCTCGATAGTAAGCACATATGCCAACTATTGGGTTTTTACGGTATACAATTACAAAATTCAAAAAACTAACATCATTGTTTTAACAAATTTTTAATGCATTCTTATAAATAAAAATACTTGTTATCATACATGAAAGACATGCAAAACATTGAACTAAGTACCCAAACCCATGAGTCATATTGTAATTTGCAATATATCCACAGGAAAATGTCCAGATCATTCACCAACAGGTAAAGACCATGTCATCTGTTAATGAGAGCCAATCTTTCCAAGAAGTAGCTACACCCATTCTTTGCCAATTACCATATATTTTTTCAAAGCACAATCTTTTGTATAAATGTACATAGGCACCATAGAGCTGATAATAAACCATAATATAATCACAATGGCATATGAGTGTGTGTGGTTTATAAGACATGTACGATCAAATGATCGGCCTTCATAAATATGCGAGAATTCTCATCAAATAATAAAGCATGGGGAATTTGCCTGTTGGTGAATGTTCTGTAACTATATTTTCTCGAATTTAGTGGCATCCTCATCCATGTACTTTGATAAGACATTTTATATTTCATACCTCTTCTATGTAACAGCTAGATTATATATAGTTTCGCTGATTCAGTGGATGACCATTAACCTTGAACCATTTGGTCCAGTGAAAATACTATAAAATAACCATTTAATTGCAATTAGTACTTACAAGTTTCACAGTGAATACCCAGGAATTGTTCGGGACATAAGCACACATAACCATCAGCAGTAGTCAGCTCACAGGGGGCGCCATTTTGACATGGATCACTGATGCAGCGGTCAACTAAATATAGAAAAATGGTTGTAAATGGAGAAATAACAAAAAATCTGCCCAGGGTGATTTGTTCACAATTTGGGTTTGTTGCAAATTTGTGATGTTAATAATGTTTAAAATATTGTCTGATAGTTTCAGATCGGAATATAACTGGCATTTTGTATTTTTGAGACATTTTTCAATAATAATAATATTTTTAAAGGCCGATATCTAAATTTCCAATTTTATAATACCATAACTTACAAACTCAATATCTTCACTTAGGAATGTCCGATTTCATTGGAGAAAACACTGTTGTGGAGCAAAATATCTCTTTATTTAAGATATGTAAAACATTCAAAATTGATAACCTGCCCAAAAGTGTCACTTTTTAATATGACACGTCACATATAGTCTGCAACTAGTCTTCAAACCTTGTCCACCATGATGGTGATCATCAGAAGAGATGCAATACTTTGGCCACCTTTGAGAACACTTTGTTAAAAATCATGAAAATCAGCCGGTTTTTGGCGATTTTAGCCATCAAGCCCCCCGCATAACTCTGAAAGCCCCTCAGAGCCCCCCACAGGAAAAGATCCTTGACACGCCCTAGAATGTTCTTCTCTATTGGAAATCAGAACATTGAACAACAACTACCGTAATAGCAATCCTATTTCCTACAATATCTTGTTTCTTGTGATCAACTTATATACAGAAGCTGTTGGGTGATACCAACGATGAATTTACTACCAGATGCTGCCATTGCCTCTCTAGTCTTTCTAGTTGCTTACTCTGCAGTCAAATGGCTGACAACTCTCTAGTCCTAAGGTTCGCTAGTCCAAAGGCTCTTTAGTCCGAAGGTTTGATAACACGTAATCTACCATTTGCTAGTCCCGAATTCTGAAAAAGGTCCGAATATCAGGTTCTCTAGTCCGAAGGTTCCTTAGTCCGAATAATAAATAAGGTTCTCTATTCAATGTAACAGGGTAGGATTTTAGATGCTGTCGACGATTAATCGTGGGGGCAAATAATATAAACTGAAGACATAAACACAAAGACACATAAACTTGAAGTTGCATACGATGGAATTTATTTTATTCAGAAGATCGACTTGGATGGATGTACAGTAGTAGTGGTATATAAGAACAATGCAATGTGGTGATGGAGGAATCAAAGTTGGTTGATGTTGGCAGATGGATGCCTGGTAGAGAAGTGAGCTAGGGGACAAGGAGAGCACATGGGCTAAACAAAATGACCTCTGCCACAAATTTAAACATTACCAAAACATGTTTTAGCATAGGCCCTGGGTGATGTGGACCTTGTTTAAGAGATGGGCCAAATGATGGGAGGAGAAACATATGCAAATTAGTGCAAACAGGAAATTGGTAAGGTCAACTCATATTACATCATAAGTCACTGGGCAGAAATTATGGGATGCCCCATGTTTATAAAGCATGATTGTGGCAAAAACAAGTTCAAGATTACATCTGATTACATAATCAGTTATTATGCAGATTCCCTGTTACTGGGGTAAAATCACATGGCCTGTCACATGCTACTATCATGATGATGTAAACAAAGCAATTTTGACTGAATGAAATCAAAACATTTGAATCAAAACATTGGAGGGAAAATAAAAACAAAACAAATGCATATAAAACCATAATTTTACATAGCTAAGATGGAAATAATAAATTGCCACAAATGATGGATAAAACATAATTTGAAATGAAACCAAAAGTAAAGGGGGGTTCTTGACGCCGGTTACACGAATATAGAATAAGGCTCGCTAACCCTAACCCTTATTCTATATTCAGACTAGAGAACCTTCGGATTAGCAAACTTAATTTGGTTTTCGGACAAGCAACCCTTCGGACCAGAGAACCTTCAGACTAGCGACCCTTCGGACTAGAGAGAAGTCACAGTCAAATGAAATGTCTGAGATGATCCACAACCCTGGCAACCATCATTACTCAAAAATATTTGTCCAAGACTTACCAACTTCACAGTTATTGCCTAGATAGCCTACTTGGCAGTCACAACTGTATGCATCATTGGCAATAAGAAGATTGCATGTGCCATTATATTGGCATGGATTGCTGAAACAACGATCAACTGAAAAAAAATTTAAAAACAACAAAATATCAGATTTGGAATCAAAACATGTTAATCATCACATCGTCTGCTCCAATGAAATGAGACAACAAGACTAGCTAATTAGTAAAGCTGGTAACACTTTGCTCTTTATTTTCTTACTTTAAGGACTTCACATTTTCAAGGACTTAACCATTCTTGATTTGAACCAGTGACATTAGGTACAACATCTAATTTGGTCCAATAGCACTATCGGTGCGTAGGTACTGATGGCTCTTTCTATCATGCCTTTAAGATGAGCATAGTACTTTGTTTTTTTATTTAAATGAAAAACGATAACACTATGCAAATGTTCATGTTGTATATGCTTGATGCAATTTATTAAATTACCAGGGTATGATAGAAAGAGTCACTAGTACTTTACCGAAAGTGCTATAGGACCAAATTAGATGTGTTTCCTTATGTCCAAAGGATAAACAAATGATTATGTTTTGTTGCTGTTTTTTCCACACATGCAGCACTCAAAATAAGCATAAAGAGCCAATTTGGTCTCAAGGTTGAAAAACAAACGGTTGAAACATGAAACACTTGGGGAAAAAATTTCTCTTTTTCAAAAGGAATAATGAAAATGATACATTTGAAGAATTCAGTTTAGAGCTTGCCTTGCTGACTTAATCTTTGGGTCTTAAAATTTCAACAGATCTTGCAGGCAAGGTCCTAGATAGGATTTGACAAGTGCCCATTACTTTTTAAAAGTTTTGGAACTTACCAATTTCACAATCAGTGCCCAGGAATCCATCTAAACAGCTGCATACATAGGCAGAATTAGTGAGGGCACATGGCGCATTGTTTTGACATGGACTGTTGAAGCATTCATCCACTGAAATGGCAATGATAAAATGAAACTATTAATCACAATATCATTATGAAGAACAGACAGAGAAACCAGGAAGGAGAGACAAAGAGACAGAAACAAAGAGAGTGCGAAAGAGAGAGAAAGTAAACAAAATGAAAGGACAGTAAGAGAAGGACAGAAGAAAGAGTGTGAGAAAGAAAAAGGAACATAAGGTGATGAATAAACAAACCTGCTGTATGGGTGTATGGACCTCTCAAGTTAGTATTGTTGGTTGGTCGGGCATTTTTTAGTCAAACTGGTCTGAGTGAGTGGGTCAAATTATTGTATCTTAGAAACTATTTAATATAACTGACATCTCTATAATTATATAGCATTGTTTCATTATTTCTCTTAAGCTTTATACTTGATTGTTTGTACAGAAAAGCAAACTGCAAAAACGCTCTGTGACCTTGTTTTTGCACATTGAACATTTTCTGCAAAAGGATTGAGTATAAATTCATCTTTACTTCAGCAGGTTACCATAGCAACAGTACTTTTTTACGACATGATATAACTGGGCATTAACAGCAGAGACAAAAAAATCATTTAGAAGCTGTTGACGAGGAAGCGCCCAGAAAGTGATTAACCTCCCTGCTGAAGCTGGCCCTTGATCTAATGGCTGGAATTTAGGCAGGAAGAGAATTCCATAATTGGGCTGTAGATGGCAGGAATGATCTTTCATGGCTGACAAGGTGTGATCTTGGGACTTCCACTGCTAGGTCATGGGATCTCACAGACCGTCGCAACCTGGGGTCATGGACAAGGATGTCTGGCATCAGCTGGCATAATAACTCAGGGACCTCCTTGTAAAACATACGATGGAAGAGGGTGGCTGCTCCAACTGCCCTGCGGTGGCTCAATGGCTGAATACGATGATCTTCATACTCATTCATTGGCAGACCAATGACACGCTTAGCTCTATTTTAGATGAAGTCAAGCTGAGCTAGTGAGGTGGGAGTTGCACCAGTCCAAACACTGCTAGCTTATTCCATTTTTGATTGTATCATGGCCTTGTAGATAATGGACTTACCTCTTTCACAGTTATGTCCCACAAAGCCACTGGGGCATGTACATGTGTGTGTATTCAAATCTGTTATGGAACACACACCGGTGTTCTGACATGGTGAACTAAAGCATGGATCCACTGAAATAGAAAAAGAAAAAAGTATAGTTCAAAATTACTGAAGTATAGTTATGTTTTGGTTTTGACCATTAATCATGAACATTTTTGTGATATTTTGAATAAATTTTTTTGGTAAACATTATATTTTGAAATACATTTTCCTTAACGATTTTTCTCTGACCGAGCTTGAATTATATCATATTTCAGCTTGGAACATATCGTCATCATGATTTTTGAGTAATACAAATCCCAGTTTGTGCTAAATTTGCCCTTTGGTTTATGCCAACTGATCAGGTAGATATTATTGCATTTTACATTACGTTTCACTACCTGGAGAGAATTGATCAACAATTTAATTCCCTCCTGAGGTTCATATCTATCAATGAGTTGACCAGATCACAAGGATGTCATTATAGCTAGAGGCTGTATATAACACAAATGGGTCAATGAGTTACATAAAAATGACCTTGTGTGGTATTTGGTTCCCAGGAAGTGAGTTTTGCCTGAGGCAATTTGTGGTTAAATGTTGATCCCTCATTACAAGAGTTATTACCGTCGATTAGGTTGAAAAATGAGGTGAGATATTATCAAATCTCTCCAGGTAACAAAACGTAATGATAATATTGCATTAGGGGCTTCACAGACTATGACAGTTTATACTAATCTGGTATATATCTATGTACGACAATAAAACAAAATAACCTGACAATATTACAGATTTAAACTGCATCAGTGTGGAAAGAAAATATAAACAAACAATAAACACTTTAATTGAGAAAGGTTCTCTTTCAGATCCAATAAAATGATACTCACGCAGAAATATTTCAATTCCTATCAGGAATCTTGTTCATTCTGGTACTGGTGTTTCTAGATGTATTTAGAACCGGTAACCACAGACGAGAAAGAAACAGACCGTGTGCAATCAGTCAAAATCTCAGTATCTCCCAATAGTGAGGGCTGATTGATCCATGAAATGCGACAGGCGAGACTGCTATGCAATTACCGCATATTTTCACGGCCTATTGCTTAATCGTGAAAGCACGCAATGCTGACGTGATTGTTAGACACAGCACGATCGAACAATCGGCCCTCATGAATATGCGAGAACTCGCATCATACAATACACAGGGACTTTGGCTGATTGCACATGGTCTGTTTCTTTCTCGTCTGTGCCGGTTAACACTTCTCTCTGGTTTTGATGACGTCCCCAAACTTTCTTGGTGCCAGCTAAATTTGGATCAGAAGTAGGGGAAAATACACCATAAACAAGGAAAAAGGGACTTACAGACTGGACAAAATTTATGACCAGGTCATAAATACTCGCACCAAGAAAGTTTGGTGACGTCATCAAAACCAGACAGAAGTGTTGCCAGTTCTAAAACATCTAGAAACGCCAGTACCAGAGTGAACAAAATTCCTGATAGGAATTGAAAGAGGCCTATTTCTATGTGAGTATCATTTTATTGGATCTGAAAAGATGAACGATCCTGATGAATCTGTTTCAAGAAGAAAAACCATACAAACAAACAAACATACCGATATGACAATTTTGTCTGATCCATCCATCAAAGCAGGCACAGGTATAGCCAGGATTTGTGTTTGTGCAGATCCCATTCGCACAAGGGTTGCTGAGGCAAGCATTCTCTGTTAGGAAATTATAACAACCAAATTAGAAAATTAGTAGTGGATTTATCACTAACAGTTTCTTTAAGTAAGGTGTCATTTTCAAGCTAAAAAGCAGCAGTTTATCCTAGTGTTTAAATCTCCATTTTCATTTCTGCCGCGAGGTGGTCTGTTTCGATGTGATGGGTCACAATTGATGTTAACGCTATTAGAATGTGTACAGAAACTGATGCGCACATTGCAAGCAGGGGGGGACAGGCACAGGGTCAGAGCCCTGATAAATAAGGATAAAAAAGAGAGAGTATGTAGAAAAATTGTTCAAATACAATGAAAATGGGGCGAATTTGACCACTCCATTTGGAAAATTTTCCAATGGGAAAAGCTTCCCGGCTCCGAAGGATGGCCACCATGAAAAAACTTGTGTCTACCTTACGTGGTCTCCCCTCTCAAAAACCTGGATCCTTGAATCTTGTAATGGAAATAAAAGGATTGATAAGGTATTAAATTGTGCTAACATATGGGAACATAATATAGATATATGAACCAGAGGGGATGGGGAATTTTCCCACAACCTCTTATTATTGGTCAAATTAATGAAAAATGAAATCCAAATTTTTGCACACTTTGCACTTATTTGTCTTGATAAAATATGTGGAATCTCAACAGAATAGCATTAAAATTAAACTCAATGACAATGTAGGCAATATCCCCCGCTCAGAAAGGTTAAGTACTACTTCACTGAATATCAGGGTGTATCTAAAAGTAGGATAGGAGAAAGACAGAGAAGATTTATTGGTGATCCCATGATGCAAGTGAAACATCCGGGTATTTGAGAACAAGTCTACTAGAAATTTCAATTGAATGAACATAGCTGTCAACAGCGTGATGATTCTCTGTGTACACTGTGTGATGAACGCCCATGTGTGCATAACGTGGAAGTGAATCAAACCATGCCAACTCACTCATGATTGGTTAGTATTTTCATTATTGTATCCATATGGTCATGTGTTCACATTGTACTTTGCAATACGCGCCATACAAAATCGGTCGCATCGCGCACAGCTGTTGCCATTAAATTGGAATTTTTATTCCTCAAAATGCATGAATCTTACACTAATAGATCATGTTGCCAACTTTTAATAAAACATACTGAAGCTGTTAGAGTCGAGTCCAAAGTTTTCCGTTTTACGGAAAACGGACACAAATCACGGAATCGGAGGTACAACACGGAAAATGACATTTTTGTATGATGTGACAAAATTGTTAAAAGATGAGAAATAAATGTTAAAAACAATCATGAGTTGTGTGTGTCAATTTTTATGATAAAAATACTGTTTAATAATACCAAAATAAATATATATTACCAAGGCAGGAACCCCTATATCCATCCAAACATCGTAACAGTCGGCTTATTATCTTGAGAATATTCCAATCAGAGCATATTGATCGTGATATTGAACACTTTATTGTGACATTAATATCATTCATAATCATTGTTTATGCATTTGAAGCTTTATTCTTGAAACATGGATTACAAATTTTACAACACAGATTACAACATGGAAAATGGATTTTAGAAAATGGTAAACTTCGGATGTTAGAGATCATTAAGAGAAAGATAGAAAATGATTTTGGAAAGGGTGTATGAGACAACAAATGTTTATGCGACACAGCGCGGAGAAATGTCTACCACTCTTCTTACCTATTTCACAATTGGTCCCTAGCCATCCTTGAACACAACCACAAAAATATGCTGTTAATCCTATGTTGGAACATGTTCCATTATTCTGGCATGGTGATGGTAAGCATTGGTCATCTGGAAGAAACAAATCACATTGCATCATTAGATATACATGTATAACCTTCCCATATGGTGATCGAATGAAGATAATACAAAAATTTGTCAAACATTTTCACTTTGCATGGGATATTCTCACCCGTAAAGGGAAGGGGTATGAACGTTTGGACAGTATTTATTGTGGGACATTAGAGCACATCAGACATATTGAATTGCATTCTGAATACGAAGAATGTCCTTCTGACAAATCATTAAAAATTGATATTTTTGATATTTAACAATACTTGAAGTAAACTTTATAAATCTGATGATTTATACTTAAAGTGTATGTAGGTGGGATGAAAAGCCGACGATCAATTGAAAAATTTGACCTTTCGTATTGAAGATATGGATTTTTTTTTCCCAAAACACAAAAAAAAATTAGGTCTTTTGGAGGAAAAAATCAATATCGTCAATATGAAAGGTCAAAATTTTCAATTGATCGCCAGCTTTTCCTCCCAGCTACATACACTTTAAGAATATATCATTAGATTAATAAAATTTACTTTGAGGACTGTTATATATCAAAAATTTGAAAAATATCAAATTTTCATAATTTGTCATAAAATTTGTATTATATCGTGATTTTCAAAAAATGAAAATTATTTGATATCAGAAAGACATGCTTTGTATTCAGAATACAATTCGACACGCCTGAGGTGCTCTTATGTCCCATAAAAATACTGTCTAAACGCTCAAAACGCTCATTCCAGATCCCTTAAATGACTACAATATGTATAAAATTCCAATTAATCTAGCCCATACATGTAGTTCCTGGAGTATGGACATCTTTATTTTGAAGAACAAAATAATGATAGAAATTGGTCATAAATGAAATTTCTATACTCATTAGTCTTCTTTCAGCGGTGACTGTATTTCCTTGAAAATAAGCTAGTTTTAAGGTTTTAATATTTTTGAAATGAGGTGGGTTTTTGAGAAGTGCCAGATGCTGAAACAATGAAAAGTAATCCATTCAGTGATTTAGGAAGTTTTTCTCATCATATCAGATAAATAAGATTATTGCACTTTAGAACATTGCCGACAACATTAGTCCAGGACACACCTTCAAACCATTTAGCTTCATTCAGGGTTGCAGCTTATGAACCATTTAACTCAATTCAGGGATGCAGCTTTATAAAGGTTAAGTACCCTATTCAACCGACATCTAGATTATCCATCACAACCAGGATTAGCTCCCTGGATTTCATACTGGGGTAAAGCGGGACAATTAGCAGTTTTAGTTCTTTGTCCTTTATGTTCTTTGTTCTGTAGGATTTCAGGCTAGCTCAACTGTTTTCCCCACAAGAACAAAATACTGACACTTTGGTGGCTTTAACACATGACATACGACCACACACCAGAGCCTAACTATACCTTGTCGACTGTACAACATTAATTAACCTCATGGGCACTACTCCTTTCTTACAGTGCCCCTAATTGATAATTACATGATTATATCATCTCAGTAACCAATCAAAATAGAGCTTTAGATTTCATTGCAATTATAAGCTTAATCCCTTTCAGCCCTACTGACTCTTCTTACCACATCCCTGATTGGCTCATTACATGATATAGCTCTCATTGTAACCAATCAAACAAGTTCATATAGTGTTAAAATTGTATTTTTGGCAGAGCGATACATTACCTATAGCACATGTGTCTCCAAGCCAGCCAACAGGACATGTACAATTGAATCCATCATCACCAAAATACGAGCATTCTCCACCATTAGCACATGGGTTTGTAAAGCAAAGGTCAACTGCAAAAATGGAAAGGTCAAAGATAAATTATGTAAGACCATCTGAATTCAAGATGAAATGATTTCAATTTTCTACACCTGTGGAAAATAAGTGTGCTTACATTTGAAATTACTTGGTACTCTAAAGGACCGTTCATACTACCACCCCATTTGTGATGTGTTGCTTTGCGATGCCGATATATCAATTACTTTTTGCCGCAACTCAACGCAACCCGTCACATTTCCAAGTTAAAATGTATTTAACTTCATTGCGATATCGCATGCAGTAGTTTGCAGTACGATGCAGTGCGGCAACGTAACGCATCGCAAAGCAACGCATATGAAATGGGGTGGTAGTATGAACGGACCTTAAGTCAGTTATCATTAGGATTTAGTCTTTCCCTGGAGAAGTCCTTTTTCAGCAATTGCCATCTTCCAAGGAATGGCACTCCAAGATGGCACTCCAAGTCTGTGCGCTTTTTTAATATAATTTATCTGTACCAAGGTCTGTGTAAAGAATGGTATACATTGTATATCATAAAAGTATTTGTGTAGAGAATGATTTTATTTATATCAACAAAAGTTATTAAAATATCAAGGATTTACTGCAAGAAAGCCTATCTGTTAGCTGCCCTATAAACATTTCACAATTTCTGCACTCAATACTATACACATGTCACTCGGCAGCCATTGTAGATGGCACTTTCTTGCATTATACATTATTGGGTTCTAAACTGTACCTACCTATTTCACAATTAGTTCCTCTAAACCCTCCTGGGCATGTACAGTTGTAATTACTTGTCCCAGGGAAGTTGAAACAAACTGCTCCATTCTGGCATGGGTCATTGACAACACATACGTTAACTGTAAAGAAAAATAATAGAAGATTATTTATAGGTCAATAAATATGTATCACTTGTAGGTAGTGAAATTGTACAAAATAATGCACATGTACTGAGATGTTGATGCATCTATTACACAAGCCCACAGGGATAGTGCATTAGATGCATCAACATCCTAGTACAAGTGTATTATTTTGTGCAATTTCTTGAGCAACAAGTGATATGCATTTATTAATCTAATACATGATTTTTGCTATTTTTTTATCAAAATACAAGCAAATATAAATGCATTAAAACACAAGACAAAATGAACACATCCAAAAGCACTGCGCATAGTATGCACCTGTGTATTAAACACAATAAAAGCATGGTTCGCAGTTGTCTAGCGTTTACTCTGATTGGTTCTCGCAGTCAAGTTAGCTCAATCGATAATATGCTCGACTATAGTGCAAGAGGTATGGTTCAAACTCTGGCGGTGCCTAGTCCGCTTTCGTGAAAAAAATTGAGTTATTTGTGGCATGTCTAGGGTGTGCGCTCTTGAAGCAGCAAAGTCCATGATTTGTTGTTAAATGGTTTATGGAATGATATGGGCTGTAAAGTGTGCTGAGGCTTGTGGATCAACATCTAGGTGTTGTGCCTGTGCATAACGCACTATAAATCACTGCGCTTTTTTTTTTTTATCTAAGAGTGCATGAAGACTCATATTGCATGACGACATTGCAACACTGTGTTGTCATGTGAGTGCACACCTGTAACTAGCAACCTCCTGATAAATAAAAATCAGTGTTTATAAAATGGAAAGTTACTCAATAAAAATAAATTAGTACAGGTTTGAAACACAATTAGGTCCTGATTCATACTTAGTCCTAGTTTAACACTGGCAATTTGATTGACTATCAATAATGAGTAGAATCTAGCTTACAAATATTTTACTAAGCTTTCGAAATGTATTATGTTTCAGAAAAACAGCTATTTTTGGAGCTGGTATGAGATAGATAGGCTATATAGGGTGATCTAGTCAGCACATTTCATTAGATTCACACTTTTTCCCCACAACACCTAAAAATTTTAGGTCTTTTGGTAACAAAATCTATATCTTCAATATGAAAGGTCAAAAGTTTCAAATGATGGTCGGCTTTTCCTCCCAGCTACATACATTTTAAGTACATATCACTGGATTTATAAAGTTTTCTTCGAGGTCTGTTAAATATCAAAAATAAGATATTGCAAATTTCAAAAAATCTAAATTATTTGATATCAGAAAGACATTCCTCGTATTCAGAATGCAATTTGGCGTGTCTGATGTGGACTCGGGTCCACAAAAAAATACTGTGCAAATGTTGCTATTCAATTCCTTAGGTCAATAAAATGATGTTTGATGTTTAAATTCATTGAAATCAATTCAGTTTTTGTATCATCAAAACCTTAGCATGTTTCAGGTATAACAACCATTTAAACTGGCAAACATCTAAACATTGGTGTGTAGAGGTATATATATAATACTTACTTATCTCACAATTAGTGCCAGAGTATCCAGTATTGCAGACACACACATAACCATTGGCTGTCACAACACATGTGCTGTTATGTTGGCATGGCTGGCTACCACATGAATTCTCTGAAATCACAAATATTTTTAAAAATTAGACAATTTTTTTTATATATTTCCATAATTGTTGCACCAAAAAATGAAATAAAAACAACACAGAGTAACTGAAATCAAATCAAATTGAATTAAGTCAAATTAAATCAAATACAACAAAATACAATGAAATAAAAAGAAAAAAACTAAAAAATTTGGGGAATGGTAAACCAAGTTTCATTAATTTATGATTTGTAGCTACTGCATGCCTCTTGTGGTGCATGACAGGTCCCAAAGTGGCACATGGAACTGAAAAAAAATTCATGTCGCTTCATATTTGAGAAATTGCACGAAAAGCTACCAGGGATTCCAAAACTTATCCTGAAAACATATCAATTTTGACATGAAAAAAAACACCAAAACAAACTAATTTTCTGGAATTTGAAAATATATCAAGGTAAATTTATCCAATTCTAGAAAATATTTGTAAACTTTGTAAAACACCAATGAAAAAAAACCACACTTTTTGGTGAAAATTTAGAAAAAGTACCTCAAGTCTCAAAACCATATTACTGAAACTTGTGACTCAAATTTAAACCTAAAAGGCTGAAAATGCTACCTAAATCGGCTGTGCATCCTCAAACTCATCTTGTCACTCATAATTCCCCTGAGAGTTTACTATAGATTTCAAAAGCCATGACTCTGGTACCCCATTTTAGCACCATAATCGAAAAACCTGGAAATCAAGTATGAAGACATACTTACCATGCAACAAGTAAAAAGCAACATAATTATTTGATGTACATGTAATAAATCGCAACTACAATAAAAGTGCATATTTACCCGTTTCACACAGTGTACCAGTCCAATCTGCAGTGCATGTGCATTCAAACTCTCCTATAGCTGTGTTACTACATGTGCCATCATTCAAGCATGGATCAGCTATAATACAGGGATCTCCCACTGGAGTAAACAATCACAGCAAACAAACACAGCAATAAAAACAGCAAATGTGAAAGTGCTACATAGCAAGCTACATACCTGTTTGGCCCAAAAGGGAGTTAATACTCATACAATATATAAAACACATTACATCTGGGTTTTTAGAATTGATGATTTACAGAACTTAAAACAGACCAATAAAACATTATGATATTTGCTAAACTGAACCTTGGACAAAATCAATAAACTAATTTCCAAGTGGAATATATCTCCACTTTACCTATTATTCTTTATTCTCTTTCTTAATATCCACTTCTTCCCTCAACATTTGCTTCCGGTGAATACCACATTGGATGTTTGGTGCCCCAAGGACATGGTTTTAAGCTATCAGCATTAAGATGACCTCTTGGGTCTGCTGTATTCAGCTATAATCCTGGCTATCCCCACAAACAAACTTCAATACTGAGATTCACATAATTGAAAAGGAAACATGACTATGTTAAATCATTTATTTCACTCAAACCTTTTGATCAGGGTTTCAGAATTAACATTAATATACAAAATGATCTCATTGAGGTTTTTCATAGTGACAAATTACAAATTACAATACACAACCCCTTTGTATTATTCCAAACAATGAGGGCAGTGTCATCTTTTTGTGTGCATACCCATTTTTGGCACTGTGAATGCATGCACTTTGGCAACTTGTGTAAGATACACACAATGTACATGTATTAATAATATAATGATGACAATTTACAGTGCACAGTTCCTTCATAAATATGCTTAAGGTGCAAAAAACAAATGATAAATATCTTACACTATTATACCGAAATAACAAGAATAATATTGTACATGCTGGGCCAGTTTAAATTCATCTGCTATTTGTCACTATGGAAAACATATAACATTATTAGTGACAATTTACCAATATTACACAGAGTGCCAATCCATCCCGCTGCACATACACAATCAAATTCCCCAATAGATGGGTTAACACAGGTAGCTCCATTTAGACATTGTGGGTCTAGTATACATGGATCTCCAACTACAGATACGAATACGGTGGTGCAAAGGTTGGTTAGTTTGCTGTGCTGGAAATAACTGTGTTAAATATTATAAGACTAGTGCATACATTTATGTAAGTGTCTACCATTTATATTCGCAGGTAATTAAATAACATACCTAGAAGAAAGTCAACAAGATGATTTTGTGTTTACAGGTAGAACACAAAAGCTCACACAAGTGAGCACTATCCATTTAGAGAATGTACTGGTCACAAACTACCTCCAATATCAAGAATTTTAAAGTCACAAATTATAATATGGTTGAATTTGACTACCTTCTGACCATTTTGAAGTATAGGACAGTTTTCAATAAATTAGTTGACTTGAAAATGCTATCTCGATATTTCTATATTTAGTAACTTTAAGTTATTTAGATGTTTTCATTGGAAACAAACTTATTCATTTTCTGAATTCACTGAGCTTTTTTCATTGAAAATATCAAAGGTTAAATCATATATTAATAGAAACACTTTGAATACTGTAGAAGGCTAAATCAATATAATGAATACTTGTAATTATTAAACATTTGAAAAAAATGTAGCAAAATGTTCTAATAAACAAATTATATGATTACCAATTTGACAGAGAGTTCCAGCCCATCCTGCTTCGCAAACACACTCAAACTCCCCTATAGCTGGGTTATGACATGTTGCATTATTCTTGCACTGTGGTTGTAATATACATGGGTCTCCTACAACGTTACATAGCGCACCTGCCCACCCAGGTGTGCACATACACTCAAATTCCCCAACAGCTGTGTTAACGCATACAGCGTCATTCTGGCACTGCGGTTGCAATATACAAGGATCTCCAACTAAGTCACATGACACACCGCCCTACCGGATGCGCTTACACTCAAATGCCCCTACTGATGGGTTCTGACATGTTGCCCCATTCATACACGGTTCTTGAAGTACACATGGATCACCCACTAATGACAATCAAAATATGATGTGCAGGAAACAATACAATTTAGTACAGTGTAAGTTAGTAAATACAACGATTATTCATGATCATCCGTGATGTGGTTACATATCTGATAACTGGATCTTGTACCTTTTGGAATGATAGAACATGTGGTAGACATTGTATGGTGATCATTTTGATTGGGGTTCAAATTCATATGTACACATTCCCTAAAACTGTTGTTACAAGTTCATTCATAATATACTTTTGCATCTGATATTGGTGTGTGTTTATAACAGAGTACTATAGTACATCTGTAATTTTCCATATGTGAACTTAATCAGCACCATTTTGTTCATAAATTGTTCCTAAAAACTTATAAAAGCATAATAAATGTTAATAATTCCAGTGTGTAGTTTGGTGTTCGACAGTACAATGCACTTGAATTTTAAAGCTGTGTTAATTAATCACCTAGCTTGTTGGCTAATTGATCATTTCAAACAAATTGGTAAATAAAACAACTCAACATTACATGTAGAGCTATTCAACCCTCTCAGTCAAAGCAAATATGAATGCTAAAAATTGTTTGTATTCATGTAAAAATTCACTATATCAGTAATATCCAGATCTTTTGGCAATGTACTTCTTAGTAGACGTGCACATTGCTACTGCACACATTGAACTGCGCAGCAACAATGTGGGCATCAATATTTTAAAATGTGCACACCGATGATGATGTATACCAGGATAAATTAGCAAAGGTTTTGGGGGTATTACTAAATGACCTATTATTAATAACAAAATGTATGATTACCCTTATCGCATATGGTACCAGCCCATTCTCTAGGGCAATCACATTCAAATTCACCAACTGCTGTGTTGTTGCAGACACCACCATTCTGACATGGAGCTTGAATTAAACATGGATCCCCAACTGGAGAAAACATTTCACAACAAACAAATAAAACATGGTGCAGTGCAGCAACACATTAATGTGCAAAAATTCAAAACAAAGTCACAAAAATCATTAGCAATACTGATATTGTCAATACTTTGCAATGATGGAACTGGTTGTTTGAAAATGTTTACTCTTATGCAAATTAATACATTTTAGTACAAATTTAATTTTTGTCTGGATACAAAATATCTCATAAAACAAAGAAACTACTCAAATCATACAATCTGTGATTGAGGTAATTTGGAAATTTACGCTTTTGTTCTTGTAAATAACTTAAATGACACATACGTAGCACAATTTTCAAGTTCAAACTTTATTTACAAAAGTTAAAATATGATTTTTGATAAAATTGCAATAAGGATTGTCAAATAGTTCACACTCTTGTATTCCAAAGTATTGTTGCAAGTTAGTTAAAACTTCTATCAATTCAAAAACAGTTTTTCACAAAATACGGTAACTTTATATGAATAACATATTAAAGGTGGGTGACCAAACTGCCTTCACTCCATCAAATTTGAGATTTCAGCACCCAAAGAATACTCATATTTTTCTCATAACCCCAATTATTGTTGGGCCTAAGATGCTTCCTTAAGATGGTACGAGCAACAAGCCCTATCCTCTATGGTGGTATACCACCCCAACATGTACTGTAAATGTGGTTATTTTTGCAAGGATTTTATTTTTGCATTTTTACGTGAATTTAACAACACACGAATATGTATGAAAGTCAGTTCAAAAATTAGCAAAATGCGGCGAATTAAACTCCACACAAAAAATAACCACTTCTACAGTATGTCCTGTTCTATGGGCCATTGTGGTCAAACATTTTAATTTAATTTCCAAACAACTGGAGCATTTTACCATGTTTACAACGTACCTCAAAATTGGGGGAAAAGATTGTTTTGATGACACACCATCAGGTATGATAGAAAACATCATCATCATCAATCTGAATATGGGCTAGTTCAGATGAGATCCATACACCCCCTATGGAAAACATGACTTTAATCTTCTACACAAGGAGTGTGAATTTCAAATGGGATTACCATACCTGAATGGGTGACTCCATTTGAAATCTACACTCCTGTGTGGGAGATGAAGGTCATATCTTCCATAGGGGTGTATGGATTGTAACTGGAACAGCCCAATTGAACCACCCACCTTTAAGCATACAAATTTGTTTGAATACTCCTGCAGACAATCAATGTGCAAAATCAATGTGCAAAAACAATGTGCAGTATTACTCAATTCACATGCAGTGTCACTCTTCTTTTTGGCTCACTATTTTTTGCTTCATCATAATCACTTACCTATTTCACAGTTAGTCCCTGTCCATCCATCTTGACATGAACATGTATATTCCGTCTCAGTACCGCTACACTGCCCATTATTTAAACAGGGTGCACTGTCACATGGATCCACTGTGGGAAGAAATATTAAATTCAAAAAAATGTTATTCCTCAAATATCATAATTAAAAGGTTACAAAAAAATGTTATTCCTCAAATATCATAATTAAAAGTTACAATTTTAAAATTTACACCCTCATCCCCCCACTTTTCACAAAAAATTTAAGACTTTTATATCACTGGAAACCTCTGGCTATATATTGTTTATGTACAAAATAATTCTTACAGATTAATTTATTTAGCAAAAATATTGTCAAATTTGTATTTCGTTCTGGTACACTAGAACAAAATTACGACACAGTGGCCTATGGAGCAGTGATTTATATTGCGCTATGCACAGGCGCAATGCCTAGACGTTGATCCACAAGCCTTAGCACACTTGTCGCTGACCACTATCATATAACTCCATAAACCATTAAACAACAACTCAGGGACATTTCACAATTGGCCTTCGCAACCAGGATCAGCTCCTCGAGTTTTGTACGGTTATAACAAAACAATTAGCAGTAAGTTCCTTGTCCCGTGCGTACTAAACCATCGGCTTTTGATATCAAAAAAATTAGGTCTTTTTGGGACAAAAATCTACATCTTCAAAATAAAAGGTCAACATTTTCAAATGATGGACAGCTCTTCCTCCCAGTTTACATACTCTTTAAGTACATATCATTAGATTTAAATAAATCCAAGTAAGGTAAATCATTAGATTTATAAAGTTTGAGGACTGTTAAATATCAAAGTTTTTAATGATTTGCCATAAATTTTTTATTATATCACAAATTTCAAAAAAATCAAAATTATTTGATATCAAAAGGACATTCCTCGTATTCAGAATGCAAATTGGTGTGTCTGATGTGCTCAGGTCCCACAAAAAATACTATACAAATGTTGCTATCCGATCACTTAAGTGCTGGTATATTATGTGTGGGGGTGTACATGTGAAACCATTCTTATTAAATCAAACTGTGTAATGTTAGTGTTAATACATTACCTATGTGACAGTTGACACCAATCCAACCATTAAGACACTCACAATAATATTCAGTCCCATTATTACGACATACGCCATTAACACACGGACTACTCTCACATGGATCAGCTAAAGGTAAGGTGACAAATGTGCAAAGTGCAGTGAAAACATCACACAAAGTTATACATGTATGTGTTAGAAAAAAAACTACTTTAGTGACAAAGTTTCAAAATGTTTACAGTTCTGATCATTTTTGTTGCTGTTTTACATACAGCATATGATTATTTCTATGGGCTTATACAACACATGGATCCTGGGTTTCTTAAGCGGGAGTCAGTGTGACTAAAATTAACCTGCTATTGCATGCCCTACATGTAGAACAACCTGTAGCATACATCGCATGGGAATTGCATTTGTGGGGTGCTAATGGATGCATTGTTAGCACCATGTGTGCTGTATTGTGGGAAGGAATTTCAGTCAAATTGACTTCCAGTAGCATTTTGACAGATGTACAAATTAAGGTGAAAAAGGTAATTGCTTAAAACTGACTCCAAAATATATAGGCTATATAATATCTTGACACACAATTTATGTGTAACATTTTATCAAAAATAAACTTGGCAGGGGTAGAATTGTGTTTCATCTTACGTGAGTGCATTTGGATTCTGGCAACAGCATTTTACGTGAATGTTTAGATTCTCTCCCATTTATGCTCAAAAAATGTACAAGAATCTCCTTACATTCACCCAAATCAGTTTAGGAGAATATCTGAAAGAATGGATTCTCAAAAAAATTTTAGGCCTGCTTGTTCATTTAATGGAAATTGTAATATTATCATTATACTGTGGTTAATAAATATCAATATATATAAAGATGCGAGTTAAAATGAATGGTAATGTTTTTCTGAGTATTAATTATAAACAGTAATAAAACAAGATGTTAGTTACCAATGTCACAGTTTTGGCCATCAAAGCCAACAAAACAAGAACATGTATATCCAGACACGGATGCAATACAATCGCCATTGGAATTACATGGATTGCTCAAACATGGATCAGCTGTGAAAAGTGCAAATATAATCTGTTAAAAACAAACTCAAACAACACATATAAACATAGTGCAATTAATGACATCAAGTTAGTTTTACTAAATTTGACAGTAAAAAGTTTGCAATGGGCTATTCCAGTTGAAATCTATACACCCCCTATGGAATTCATGACCTTAATCTCCTACACAGGGGTGTATAGTTCAAATGGAGTCACACATTCAAGTAACCCCATTTGAAATTCACACTCCCTGTGTGGAAGATTAAAGTCACATCTTCCATACATGTAGTAAGTCTTCCAGAGGGTGTATGGATTTCAACTGGAATAACCCAATTCAAGTTTAACCAGATTAAATTCAGTAAATACAAAGTAACTTGAATTTATTTAGGATAAATCCTCTGTTGCAGTTGAATTTGATTGTTAATTTTTCACAGAATAAACATGGACATGTGTAGTGCAGTGAAGCTACTAAATACAGTTCAACACAATCTAATTAATATTATCTACAAAACGGTCTTAAAATAGAACTATTAACCTGAAACATTGGACTTCTATAAAATGTCACAGAAACAACTATAGAAGTATGCCTCTCTCTCTCCATGGCACCCCCTTTCACTTCTCACTCTCTCACTCCCTTAATGTGCAATTTTATTGACAAGAGTTCAACAAGTAATGCCATGCCATTATTTTGGTATATCTTTTAGTAACCAGCATGATTGATTCAGTGTTTTCTTTTGTCACCTAGCATTACCAACCAACCCAAAATCCTATTCCCAAACAAACAGCATGTTTCTAGTGACTGACTATCAAAGTAATGGTTGTCATGTGTAAGTACTGAAACTACTTTGCCACCAGTACTACTGAAAACCTTTGGGTAGCCGTAACGTCCAGTTCCTCAATAGTTAACTACATTTCCAGCACATCCCCCTGCCATCACTCTTCTATGTCTCTGCTGCTGAAAATATGAGGTGGTCACTCCTCTACTCAAGTGATTAATGGTTGCCACTTGCCCGGATGACAAATCTATTTTTACTGGGCATGTCAACTGGTGACATACAGTTATTCAGTAAAAATCTGAGGGACTAGAAATTGATTGGTATATTGAACAACAATTATTGGGAAATTTTAACAACTATTCTCCTCTCTTGTAAAGCTTATAATCATATGCACAGGTGTCATGGTCATACAATACTTACAGATTTGACAGTTATCTCCCAGCCAACCATCAGCGCAGACACAGGTGTATGAGGAAGCATCATTAGCATCTGTACAAGTCCCTTTATTTAGGCAAGGATCACTAGCACATGGTCCTAGATGGAAATATTGAAATGAAATAAGTCTTGTCATAATATGAAGGTGTAGTCTCATTTGAATGAAAAAATTAAGGTAGATAGAGAATTTTAGCTGGGCAATTATCTTGATTCTAATTCAATTCGTCGGTCGCAACACATAGTGGCGTACGTGAAGGACAAACTACCTCTCCGAGCAAAACGTTTTTGAAGGATATGCTACTACTAACGGAGTCGATACTCCTCCACTGTTATCTCTCAGTGGCCCGATTCCACTTAAAATTAAAGTTTAAGGTTCAAACTATTAAACTGTATCTTTAATAGTTAACAAGAAATAACTATTATAGGATATTAGCTAACTCTAAACCTATATGCCACTATGTAAAACGGAAAATTTGGAAAATGGCTATACGCCACTATGTGTTGCGACCGACGAATTGCTTTAAATTTGTTGTTAGTAGTTGGACACATCTTACATAATTTAATATAATTTCTTGTCAATAACTTTGAAAAGATTAACAAATTAGCAAATTAATCTGGCCACCAACATTAATTGTTTTAAGTGTAAAAGAATATGCCATTCTGATATTCTTTTCAAAGAATCATTTTCTTTTTTGTCAAATTACTTTAGTGGAACCTCAAGACCAATTTGGGGTCCATTCCATACATACCTTCATCGCATACTCTTCCTTCCCAGAAATTTATACAGCTACATGTGAAGAATGTCACAAAATTGTTGCAAATTGCACTATTTTGGCAAGGATTACTTAAACATGGGTTCCCTGAAAAAGAAGAACAAAAAAAATAACATGAATTATGTGAGTCCAGTTTCTGTTTTCAAGATAGTGGTCTTGCATTCTCCAAATTACAATGTACCTGTGAAGCGGATCTGAAATGTCTTCTAAATAAGGGAGCTAGACTGGTATTTGCATGTGGATGGTATGAGCAGCAAGTGGCATACAAATGTATAGGCTGAGAGTCTTATAGCTAGGGTAGACAATCGGCATGTGCCTCAAGTGCCGTGTTGGAGGGAGCGCCAAATTGACAGTTTCAGCACCCCCTTGAAAGAGTGAAATTCAAACAGTTGTGGACTTCAAAAAGCCTGTAACCCAAAGTATTGTAAGTTACATAGTTTGAAAACATTATTCTAATAAAATTATATCACCTAGTATTGTATACTTATGCCCAGTTCACCAATATAAGTTATGCATGGATTATGGTATAATCCCAATCAGCATTGTAACTTCCGGTTTTTGAGAGCAGTTTTGGGACACTTTGACCTCTGGCATATCGGAAAAATTGCTGTAATTATTATTAATTTATTTATTATTGTAAAAATGTTATCATTAAAAATATTTATACAATTAATTTATAAAATAACCATGTTTTGGGGGGTTTGTTTTTATTCTTGTAAAACATTTTAGATTATAATTTTGTACACACAAAAACCAATTTTCCAGAATTTTCCCAATAGGTCAGAGGGCAAAGTGTCCCAAAACTGCAAAAACTGTCCCACAATGCATTGTGAACTTCTCATGCCAATATGGCTTATTATCAATAGCACCATAGATACTATTATTGAATGGATTATTTATGGATGATTCAAGAATAACTTCCTAAAAATATTCTTGTATAACCCGCAAAGCCACTCAATATCATAAACATCATACCTTCTTCACATGTAGTTCCTGACCAGTTATTAGGGCATGTGCAGGAGAAATCACTACCAAATGCATTGCAGGTGCCACCATTACTACATGGGTCACTTGCGCATGGATCAGCAACAAATTCTGTGAGGGAAGAAAAAGAAATAAATTAAAATCATATTATCAATTATATTTTAATATTAAGTTTAATATGAGCAACAATGAGTTGTACCATCAACAAGCCATTATTTACCATAACAAAGGCCTCACACAGTATTGTTACTGTGCATCCATCCACTGTTTGCTTTGTAATGGTGCATCCAACTGAAATTATAATACCTATAGCATCACAACCCATTGCAATTTTGCACCGCACAGGTAAATAAGAAATAAGCTCTTCATATAATGTAGGTATACTTACGTATGTCACAAGTGCTGCCAACCCAGCCATCTGGGCATGTGCATGTGTAGAAGAATTGCTGATTAACACATGTTCCTCCATTCTGACATGGTAGACTTTGACAAGGCCCTTCCTCTGTAATTACAAAATCAGTTCACATTGAAAAATGTTAGAATAAATATGCAAATAAGCTCATTAATATTCATAAATATGAAAATGACATATCTCAAAACTATTCAGCACATCAGGCCCTGTGCAATTTATCAAATTGGTGCTGTGTTTCTGTGGTTTTGTTTTGCTATATTGTTTGTAGAAATTCAGCCCAATAATGCAGCTAAAAAACACACATTACACTTTTTGACTTTAAAGAAATCACACACAAGGGCATAACCAGTAGTGCAGGGGACAGAGTAACCTCTTTGAAAAGTAATTTTAGGGTGAAATTTCTCTCAATTACTGGGACTTTGCCAAATGATCAACCTTCAGAAATGCCGAAATGTACACGAAGTTAAAAATCCAAGATGGCCGTCCCGCACAATTTACTACAACATCCAAAATCGAAAACAGGAATGAACGAAAATCCGACTAAAACGTTGATTAAAAGTGCCATACGCACGGTCAAGCTAAGCTTGAAGAGTTAAAAAACACCTAAAGTCATAATTAACGAAGGATGGCAAGAAAATAAGTTGATAAACGAAGATTAAAACTGCGAAATCGCAGAGCTAAAAATATTGCGTCCGACTCCTTGTAGCGCCCGGTTTAATTAAAGCTAGTTATGTCCCTTATGACATATTGCTTAGGTTTTTTTTTTCAATTTTTTTTTTTGAGACAAACATTTTTAGCCATATGATCATATATATCTGTAGAATACATACCCCTCTGACACATGTTCACATACCTATATCACAATTGTCTCCAAGCCATCCATTTTGACAGATGCAGACGTATCCTGACACACCAGTCTGCAGAATACACACCCCTCCATTCTGACACATGTCAACTTACCTATGTCACAATTGTCTCCAAGCCATCCATCTTGACAGATGCAGACATATCCTGATACACCAGTCTGCAGAATACACACCCCTCCATTCTGACACATGTTAACTTACCTATATCACAATTGTCTCCAAGCCATCCATCTTGACAGATGCAGACGTATCCTGATACACCAGTCTGTAGAATACACACCCCTCCATTCTGACACATGTCAACTTACCTATGTCACAATTGTCTCCAAGCCATCCATCTTGACAGATGCAGACGTATCCTGATACACCAGTCTGCAGAATACACACCCCTCCATTCTGACACATGTCAACTTACCTATGTCACAATTGTCTCCAAGCCATCCATCTTGACAGATGCAGACGTATCCTGACACACCAGTCTGCAGAATACACACCCCTCCATTCTGACACATGTCAACTTACCTATGTCACAATTGTCTCCAAGCCATCCATCTTGACAGATGCAGACATATCCTGATACACCAGTCTGCAGAATACACACCCCCCATTCTGACACCTGTCAACTTACCTATATCACAATTGTCTCCAAGCCATCCATCTTGACAGATGCAGACGTATCCTGACACATCAGTCTGCAGAATACACACCCCTCCATTCTGACACGTGTCAACTTACCTATGTCACAATTGTCTCCAAGCCATCCATCTTGACAGATGCAGACGTATCCTGACACACCAGTCTGTAGAATACACACCCCTCCATTCTGACACGTGTCAACTTACCTATGTCACAATTGTCTCCAAGCCATCCATCTTGACAGATGCAGACGTATCCTGACACACCAGTCTGCAGAATACACACCCCTCCATTCTGACACGGGCTGCTGGTACATGCGGTGATGGCTACAACAAAAACATTGTTAAGATATATAATCATTAAAATGTTGATAATTAGTGGTTGAAATAATTAAATATTTAAGTCATTTAGACTCAAATACCTCTGTGCAATGTATCAACACCTGAATTACATGTAGGAATGAGAACATATATTTCCCATTTTGATGAAACACATATGAGCACCTGTTGCAAAAAGGTTTACCATTTGCCTTCATATTGATTTAAATCAATTGTGTAATAAGTTAGACTGCTGAAGGAGGCATACCATTTTAAACATGTGTAACAGATTATACCACTTGCATGTGAAGTACTGTACATTATATGTGCTGCACAGGTTTCTTGTATGATTAATTTAATAATTTTATTTGTTTGCTTGTTTTGCAGTTCAAGACATAATAATTATGCTCCTTAGCCTTTTTTTTATCAATCATCACTTATTTGCTAACATACAGCATTTATGTATACCACTTAAATACAGAAGTAGGGTCCTGGTAGGCTAATCAAAACACATCATAATTACAGGTTCTTCATTCATCGCACATGCTGCATAGCATGATGCATCAAGTGACCCTGGGGTCACCTGTCCTTTTCACGCAATAATGACTGGGTGTTCGCCGGCAAGTGCTCAGGACGTTAACCTAGCCGTAGTGTTTACTTACCTTCCTCACAGTTGGAGCCTTGGAAGTTGGATCGACAGCTGCACACATAAAAACTTGCAAAAGACAGACATGTACCGCCATTTTCACATGGAGAACTATCACATGCTGTATGGGAATAAAAAAACAAATTGCATTCATTTGTAATTCAAAAACAAATTTATGTTTTCTATTTCATGTACATATGTGACACGATATACAGCCCTCGAATTAACCCACGGCACCCATGGCATTTTGCTGTGGGTGCCCACCCCCACTGCCGTAATGCCCTCAAAATATGGCCTTTACCCAAGGCAGTCACTTGCCATGCCCTCTAATGAAGTTGCCGTTGGTGCCCCAGCCCTGCCCCTTCATTATAAAATCATCTATCTATGTTTGTGTGTGTTTTCTTCACTTTTGAGAAATTGCCTTGGTGCCCTTCTCAAATTTTCAACAGTTGCCATGATGCCCTCTTGAAATATTACAAACTGCCCTGCTGCCTTGCCTTTTAAGTGAAAATCCAAGGCAATTTTCAACTTGCTCTAAAAAAGTTGCCGTGCCCCTTCAGATCCTTAATTCGAGGGCTGACGATATATTTGTTATGTCTCTTATTTGTTCCCTTCATTTAAAAACACAATGCAAACTTTCTTCAAGCTAGGGGTAGGACTTTGGGGAGTTAACAAAAATACTAGGGGCCCAGGCTTCTCAAAATTTTACACAGAAATGAATAGTAAAGTTGTAACAAATTAACAAATAAAGGGCCTCCCTCACCAAATTTTGAGAAAGTCCGGACGATATGTACCGGTACCATACAGGTTGTTTATTGTCTTAGCCAAAGAGATATAAAACAAATAGGCATATTATTGTTTGAAATCCATGGTCATAATTGTTATACTTGGTGGAAGTTATACATTAATTTTATTGTATCCATTTTTCACCTTGTGTTTATATTTTGATAGACAGTTATAAATATTTGTATATTTACTAACCCCAAAATTTGGCATATGGGCATGAAGTGTCGCTTCAAATACACCGCCATTTTAATGTTGCAATCGGGGTAAAGCTGACGTCACCAACCCCATACAATATAATTTGGTCAGAATAAATCCTATACTTAAACCTGTTGAAACCTGCGAAAGACCGAGTGTGCATGTGACCAGTTTAAGCTCAGGCTTCATGTACAAATTAATTGTACATCACGGTAGCTCTGGCAGTGGGCCTGCTCTTAAAAAGGTTCTTTTAAAGAAAGTTCTACAACTTGAGAACAAGTCCTCAACGAGTAAATGTATTTTTATCATTGACATTGTAGTTGTAGTTGTAGTTATAGTTGTAATCACATTTTTATAATCATTTATAATTGTAGTTGGATTATAATTGCATTTATAGTTGCAGTTAGAATTGTAGCTGGATTGAGAGTAATAATTAGAGAGTTATAGTTGAGTCTAGAGTTATAGTTGAGTTTATAGTTACTTTATAGTAGTTGTAGGTTTAGAGTTAGGGTTGAATATTTCACTCAAGTTATGCTACATATGATCACAGAAGTAAGAAATCTTTCATGATGATCAGGTATTAAACCTAGTAAATTCAAAACCTAGGTCTATAAATTCAAATCTTCTTAGACTATACGCCAACATCAGATACTCTTTTTTTATGGAAGACCTGGGTATATTACTTGAGGGCACAACAAAGGGGAATTAGTTTTATGGCCATATTAAATGTTTTCACTGTGGGAGACTATTAGCATGATTAGTAGTTGTCAAAAAATTTTGGTGGGTATGCTCCCCCGCAATTTTGAGGCGGTGGGTCTTTGGGAGCTGACTACGTACCGATAGGGGGTCTTTTGGAGCTGCGAACAAGTAAAACAGGGACTTTTGGAGCTGCGAACAGTCCAAATCAAGGGTCTACCTTGGCTTTCTGGTTGAAAATCGCCTGAAAAAATCTTTCAGAGCTGAAATTATCAAAATCAAGGGTCTTTCGGAGTTCTATTTTGGTCAAATATAGGGGTCTTTCGAGCTGCGAAATCCAAAAGGGGGTCTCTCCGGGAGCATACCCGTATGGTCATTTGTGTTGAGTGCCCCTCCCCAAAAAAAAAAAAAATCACTTTGCTTTGGACCTGCAAATTAGAAGAAAGAAATAAAAAAAGGGAATGAAAAAAGACCAAAAGCGAACATGCATGATAGGCGAAATAGTTTTTTTCCTTCTTTCTTTCTTTTTCATGTTTATACTATAGCCATTATTTTTTAACAAGAAAGACTGTAATTCGAAAGTTTATGACGAAGTTTGAAAACAGACAATTATCCTACCTTGTCCCTTTGCATGACCAATCCAAATTGTACATAAAATAAGAAAACAAAATTGACTCAGCACCAACGTTCTGTTATTCGATCGAAACGAAGACATCTTAAATATCGTTAACTGTATAATACTGTAGGCAAGATTGTAGGCAATGAAGTCCTCGTTATGGTAAAGATCTGTTTTATCTTCTGGAATATGGCGATGCTGTTGACTTCAGTTCTGATAATGATGTCGACTTTGACAGCTTAAAGAACATGTCATTATAAATGATCTTCCAAACATCTTGTAGATTCACAATATTTTATATAAACGTAATGTACTGTTGGTAAAGATCCTGTTTCTCGTGTGATGTTGGCCCTGGTTCCAGAATCCTCTCGATATGAATATTCCTCCTTGGCAAATTGTAACTTTACATCTTCTTCATTGTTGATTTGATCAAATCCATTGGTAAATTCCTTATAAGTAAAATATTACTTAAGGCTAGCATGTGTCCTTACGATGTTATACATGTATTACTATTTAACATGAACATCATCATTCAAACATCGATCCTCCCAAATTGAAATTTAATTCCAGTTCTCAACTCACAATGGTTCATTCTTTAATTGCTCACTATTTCATACTGTAGTCCAATTTACAACGGGAACCACCGACAAAGTGGGTGGTAGTCAAAGACGCTATCGATATGGATCACCGATTCGTAAATACCACCAAACTGTAAATTATGCACCCAAAATAACGCCTCAATATATAGATAACAATAGTAAATCCACCCAATGTGTGTAAAAGCGCCCAATTTGTCGGATATAATGTAATCAATAGCGCTTGATTGGGTGGTAAATGTATTACCACACATCAATAACGGCCCATGTAAAGAAATCCTCTTGACACAATGACCATGTATTGAAATTAATCAATATCAACAAATAAAACCTGAAAGAGGTTTTCGTTGAAGAGGTAAACAGTGGGATTCTGTTTTGATGATGTCATTGGCGGGGCATGCATAGGTCATGGGCATGAATGATTTTGAATTCAAACAATTAATTATAGGCCTAAAAATATGGGTGTTGTTGTTGTTGTTTTTTCAAATCATTATTGGCGGTCTTATTGTAATATGTGACATGTCATGTCAAAAGGAGACACTTTTGGGCAGGATCGTAAATGGAGAAATAGCAAAAATCTGCCCGGGGTGATTTTTTCGCAAGGGTTTGTTGCGAATTTGTGATGTTATTAATGTTTAAAATATTGTCTGATAGTTTAAGACCGGAATATAACTGGCATCTTGCATTTTTGAGACATTTTCCTACTCTCAACATTGCCAATAATATATTTGAAGACCGATATCTCAATTTCCAATTTATAATACCATAACTTACTTACGAACTCAATATCTTCGCTTAGGAATGTCTGATTTCATTGGGGAAAAGCGGCGTTGTGGAGCAAAATATCTCTATATTTAAGATATGTAAAAACCTCAAAATTGATAACCTGCCCAAAAATGTCTCATTTGACACGGTTCGTTCGTTATGCATTAACATGGAAAAATCGGTGATAGGCCTTATGACAAATGGAACCAGAGTACTCTCTTGAATTGCCCGATTGAATATTCAATCAAAAAGATTGAATTTTCAATCGTATGCCGTCCCGAATTAGGGACAATCGTTTTTGATTGTATATTCAGTCGAGTGATTTGAATTTTTAAAACTTTTTTTTTCAATCAAAAGGAGTGATTCTCAATCTTTTAGCGATTTAAGCTAGGGACAAATCTTTTTCGATTGAATTTTCAGTAGAAAGGATTGATTTTCATTTTTAATCTCATTCCAAACATATGCAACACGTACATTGGCAGTACATTAGGAGTACAATATCATGATATGGTTGGATAGTGAAATCAGTCAAGAGTTAGCAGTTTTTCGTAACTCTACTTAAAAAGTATTCAAAATACATGTAAAATGTTATTTTTCGCAACCCGAACTTTACGTGCATGTGATGTTAGGTATGATAGGCCTAGTGAGTAACCAGGCAAGGGTGTGGTACATGATTATCATCGATTATTATAAGGTGTGGTCACAATAGACAAAACGTTTCATGACATCATTGTATTTTGAATTTAAATATAATTATGCTCTATGGTTCTGTCAATATGTAATTATCATTTATTATTATTGTTAATAATTATTATTAGTAGTAGTAGTATTATATAATACACATTTTATGGCAAACCATTGAAAATTGATATTTTAAATATCAGTCCTCGAAGTAAGCTTCAGCTGGTACATTATCATTAGATTTATAAAGTTTACTTCGAGAACTGTTAAATATCAAAAAAATTAAAAAATAACAAATTTTAATAATTTGTCATCAAATGTGTATCATATCGCTAATTTTCATTTGATAACAGAGGGACATTCCTCGACCCGGGGGGGGGGGGGAGACACTCGAATTTGGAAGTGACGGGGATGTGCGGACAGCAGTTCGAAGCTAGGGGTCTTTCGGTGAGAGCTACACTGAAAAGGGGGGGGGGGTCTTTCAGTGAGACTAAGGCCCCCTAAAAAGGTGGTCTTTCCGTGAGACCGGGGAAATCTGACCAAAAAAGGGGGCATTCAGTGAGACTGGGAAAATGCTGGGTCAAAATATTAAAGTTGATAAAAAAATTTCAAAAATTCATCATAATGAAAATTGTTAGGAAAAATACTGAAAAAACGGGGTCATTTAGTGAGAGATTATCATAAATTTCCCCAAAATTTTTGAAAAAAGGGGGTCTTTTGGTGACAGGAAAACAAAAAAGGGGCCATTGGGTAAGAGGGAGTTCAGTATAATAAAAAAGGGGTCATTGGGTGAGAGGTAGTTGAAAAATGGGGGCCAATGTGGCCGTACATCCCCGTCACCCATTTTTAGTGAGTGCCCCTCCCCCGGATTCCTCGTATTCAGAATGCAATTCGATGACTGGTGTACTCTCAATAAAAATACTGTGCAAACGGTAATAGCCGATTCCTTAAGGGTTCCAAAATGAGCGTTTATTGCGTTTCGACAGTATTTTTTGTGGGACATGAGAGCACCTCAGACCTATCGAATTGCATTCTGAATACGAGCTATTATCTTTCTGATATCAAATAATTTTCATTTTTGAAAATCACAATATAATACAAATTTTATGACAAATTATAAAAATTGATATTTTTCAAATTTTGATATATAACAGTCCTCGAAGTAAATTATATAAATCTAATGATATATTCTTAAAGTGTATGTAGTAGGGAGGAAAAGCCGACGAGTCAATTGACCTTTCATATTGAAGATATGGATTTTTTCCCCAAAAGACCTAATTTTTTTTGGTGTTTTGGGAAAAAATCCATATCTTTAATACGAAAGGTCAAAATTTTCAATTGATCGTCGGCTTTTCATCCCACCTACATACACTTTAAGTATAAATCATCAGATTTATAAAGTTTACTTCAAGTACTGTTAAATATCAAAAATATCAATTTTAATGATTTGCCATAAAATGTGTATTAAATTGCGAATTTCAAAAATCAAAATTATTTGATATCAGAGTGACATTCTTCGTATTCAGAATGCAATTCGATATGTCTGATGTGCTCTCATGTCCCAAAATAAATACTGTCCAAACGTTCATACCCCAGCCCTTAATTAAGTGATTTGAATTGTGAAATCGTCTCTGAGTCTCTATTATAGTGAGAGTATTGTGAAAGGGACGGGTGTGGGCCCTGGGGGTATGGGCGCTGGCTAACCTTATTTAATGGCCGAGCGGATTTGCCACATTTTTGGAGCAGCGCCACCCCTCCTTTTAGGGGAATAAAAATAGCGAAGGCTGGTTAAAAAAACGCAGAAAGAAATGCATCCACCATCAGGGTAAGTTGATGTGGCAGAACACACCGCGGTATCCGTCAAAGGAATCCCAGTCAGCCTATAAACACAACAAACAATGAACACCTATGAACGACTATGCAAGGATCCTACTGAGAAATACAAAAAGGAGCTTTCAGTGATTCTTAATGATCTCAAGTCTTGTGGGGCCATTGACTTTGCTTTAAAAGAAAGAGTGTTTCCAACAGAGTGTGATGTGCCTAAGATATATGGCTTGCCCAAAGTGCATAAAACTGGTGTTCCTCTAAGACCCATCGTTTCCAGCATTGGGTCAGTTAGTTACAACTCCTCGAGATTCTTGGCTGACATTCTTAGTTCAGTTGTTGGAAAAACACCTCACCACATTAAAGACACTAAGCAATTTGTGGATTTTGTGAGCGACCTCAATATTGCCCCGGATGAATTGATTGTTTCTTACGATAGCTTACGATGTCACTGCATTGTTTACCAGTGTACCTGTAGACAACGCTATTGAAGCAATTCGCGTACGCCTAGAGGAGGATACTTCGTGGACAACCAGGACATATCTTAACGCCGAGCAAGTGCTTTGACTGTTAAAGTTTTGTCTAAATACAACTTTTTTTTTCCGCGGACAATTCTTCAAACAAAAACATGGCGCCGCTATGGGTGGTCCTGTTTCCCCAACGACATGCAATCTTTTATGGAACAGTTTGAAAGCTTAGCCCTTGAATCTGCACCACATTTACACAGAGTGTGGCTTCGCTACGTGGACGACACGTTCGTAGTTATTAAACGGGAGCATTTCAGCGAATTCACAGAGCATATCAACTCGCAAAGTGATCACATAAAGTTCACATGTGAAGCGGAGGCGGGTGGACAGCTTCCTTTCCCGGGTTCCTTTCTTAGATACTTTGGTCAAGCGTTCCGAGGACGGTTCTTTACGGGTCAGTGTGTATCGTAAACCTACACACACTGACCAGTACCTCAATTTTGACAGCCACCGTCCGGTCCGCTAGAGCATAAGTTGAGCGTAATCAGGACTTTGTTCCACCGGGCGGATTTCGCAGTTACGGACCCATTAGACAGAGAGAAAGAAATCTCGCATGTGCAGTCCGCGCTCCAGAATTGTGGATACGAGCGTTGGACATTTCACAAAGCTCGCAAACCGAAAAAACAAACAGATAACTCTTCTGCGGCGAATGCTAACACCAAATGCAAAGCGACTATCAACTTGCCATATGTCAAGGGAACCAGTGAGAAACTTCGCCGTGTGTTTCAGCAGTATGGGGTTTTTGCCACCTTTAGACCCCTCACCACGCTGCGTAAGAATCTGGTAGCACCTAAGGACCGTACTGAAAAAGAAGATCAAACAGGAGTTATATACCACATTCCATCCACGGATTGTAACTCAGTTTAGATTGGTGAAACCGGAAGGAAACTCAAGTTCAGACTTAAGGAGCATAAATCAGTTGCTCCAAGTGCCAATTCTCCTGTATCTGCTCATACCAAGTCCGGTCATAATATTGACTGGGACGGAGTTACCATTTTGGAAAAGGACAGCAGGAACGATACAAGGAAAATTCGTGAAGCGATCCACATTAGGAGAGACCCGCAGCCCAAAATCAACACCTCGCAGGGGTACGAACTATCTCCAGTTTACAACAGCTTGCTGAAATCAGTGAAACCAACTGGCAACTCTAGTAGAAGATCTTCTAGAAACACTGATCTCAGCAGCATCTCACACACCATCACCCACTGAGGAAGGAACCAGTTGGTTCTGAAATATTTGGGAAAATAACCTGGTGAGTGCAGTTGAAAGTTTTAATCTTTTTACTTCTTAATGAACATATTATTTGTTAACAAGTTTTATTAAAAGTACTTACTCTACAAAATGCATCTTAATCTACTACATGAATAACAGTTTATGTCACAAATGGCTTACCATACCTGGCTGAAAGAGAGTGCGCGTTAGCTTGATTTTTGATCCCACTGATGTTCTTGTCATTCCATAATGGCTTTAATTTTGCCATGGCACTGTAGACTGCGGAACTCAGTCCTCAATGATAGTCAGTCATTTATCTTTTGGTCGTTATATGACTATCATTTGAGGACTGAGTTGTTATGATATATCTTCCGAGGAGCAATTTCAGACAATAGCTGGGGATTAGTGGGGAAGAGGTTATCTATTGAATCCTTTCATGACCACTGAAGCATAGTCAAGTCTGACAAGGACACTCGGCACAAATTGAAAGACCATGTCAACTCTCGACAAAAGAATGCATGCATGTCAAAGGTCATACGACACCAATTTGGTGTTTGTTATGCTCCTCGAAATTAGTACCATAAAGTCTATGTCTGATGGCACTGGTTGTTTGTGCAATCCTGGAAAGCACTTCAGGTTTTGACCCTTCATCTGATATAATCGCACCAAGATATTTGAAGCTGGTTACTGTGCCTAACCTTTGATCACTTAATATTTCCACTGTTTCACTGATTCCTGTTGGATTGTTGGTCATCAGCTTGGTCTTTCCTGCGGCACTTATTTCCATTCCATACCTCTGTGATGTTTGATGGAGGTTATTAATCAGGGACTTGAGTTCTTTCTCACTGCCAGTTAAGCCATCTATATCATCAGCGAAGCGAAGCGAAGATTAGATACTGCTCTGCCTCCGATGCTAACAGATCCCTCATGGTTCTCTAATGCATCAGCCATAATTCTTTCCAGGAATTTGTTGAAAAGTGTTGGTGATAGCAGGCAACCTTGTCTCACACCGACTGATGTTTGAAACTAATCGCCTATATGTTTCCATTTGCCAGCACAATACTCATATGGCATTACTGTACAGCTGTTCGATAGTACACACTAGTGTTGGGTTGATATTATACGTTCTCATGGTGGCCCAAAGTGCAGCATGCCACACCCTATCGAATGCCTTCTTAAAGTCAATGAAGACATGGTATAGGTCCTGCTGGTGTTGGTGATGTTTTTCACACAGTATTCTAAGGTTAAATATCTGTTCTGTGGTACTCCTTCCTGCTCTGAAGCCCGTCTGTTCTTCAGCAATGATGTTCTCCGCCAGAGGTTTCAATCTGTTCAAGATGAGTCTGAGCATTATTTTGCTGGGGTGGCTGATGAGGCTGATAGTGCGGTAATTCTGACGAAGCTGGAGATTTCTTTTCTTGGGGAGTATAATCACAAGTGACTGTGTCCAAGGTGTAGGCCATATGCCTGTCCTCCAAATGTTGTTACATATATCTTTGTAAGCACATCAATAGCTGCATCACATGCTGCTTGAACAAGCTCACCTGGAACGTTATCTATGCCTGGTGACTTGCCATTTTTCAGTGCTTTCACAACGGCTTCCACCTCTTCTCGCAGGACAGGCTGACTTTCCTCATTATCTGGGTAGAACCGTGGGCAGTCTAGGATTGATGGATCACCTTGCAGTTCGTATTTGTACAAGTCAGAGCAGTACTCCGTCCACCTACTAAGAATCTCTTTTTCTTCCACTAAAGACTTCCCGTTCTTGCCCTGTATAGTTGCAGATCTGCTGTTTTTTACAGTGGTCAGATTCTTTACCAGTTGGTATGCCTTTCTACTGTTGGTCTTGTTCAGGCTTGACGCCACCTCTTCACATTGCTGTCCAATCCAGTTTTCCTTCGCTTCCTTAATTCCGTTCGTAACCAACTTGTTGGCCTCCCTATATTCTCTTGCTCCATCTGGATTGTTCCGTTTACACTTCAACTCTCTTCTCCTATCGCAGAGCTCAAGCACTTCCTTTGTGATCCATGGCTTCTTCACATGGCGGTGTTTCAGTGCCTAAGAGCTCAGAGGCAGTCTCGGTGAAAGCTGTATTAAAGGTGTCAGTGAAGGAGTCCAAATCCTTGTCAGTGAAGGAGTCCAAATAGAAGCGACCTAACTGCCCAAATCTGCTTTTCGCTACCCAGAACTTTCATGGGCAGCTGATGGGTCAGTAATCACCTGGCTCGATTCATGTAGTTCGTTGTGGACAACAATAGTTTTTTGTTTTTAATTAGTACCTCCCTAAAGGAATTCAAGCTCTATTGATGACACGGAATTACGCGTATAAGGCGTACATTAGTTTGTACTGTCGTTGTTAGTTTCCAAATGTGATTAACAGGCACTAATGATGATCCTGAATTTGATGTACAGCCCTAATTATGAATTACGGAAGAAAACACAAAATACATTGTTTTTGATATAGAGTTGACTAACAAACATTATTTGAACCAGGGGACTGTATCACTTTTAAATTGACAGCTTCGCATGTAAATCATTGATTACAAAACACTTGCCCGTTTTAACTATAAAGTGGCACTTCTATACGAGAGTTCAATGATACCAATATCGCTTGATGCTCATAATATAGCACGTCAAGAAGTGATCTTTGGACCAGACAAAACTACCACAGACACAGATGATATGAAAAAGGTTTACAAATCATACAGTCATAACATTGCGAAATATGATAATACAGAAAAACAGATACTGATATCAATAAAACAATTAATCTTCTATTAGCGACTAGTTCATTTACCTCGAGAGTTAAAGCCTTCATGTACGATCTTTTTAAATTTTTAGATTTTTCTTTTTTCTTCCAAAATGATAAAATAGTTAATATGCAATCATTATGAATACATTTGGACGCGAAAAACATTGAAACTTTGCAAAGAAACAACATCATAAATTTCACCCATATCACTCGAAATATTTCGCACTTTTTGGATTAGGACGCCGAACATTTGCCGAGTGCGGCCTCAGAATTAGTCTCCTGCGCAACCAGTTTGGTTACGCTCCCTCCACATGTGTGGAGGGAGCGTAACCAAACTGGCTTCGTAGGAGACTAAGATTTGCGATCGTTAATAAGGGAACAACCCAAAAGTTTGATGAAGTCCTATAAACGAAAGTCCTTTCGTTAGAAGGCCAACCCCTCCCTCACCCCTCTAACGAAAGTGTCAAATATCACAAATTCCAACCCGTATTTACAGGATGCAGGGGCTGTCGCTATGGTGCATGAGATCTGAGACGATATATTCGTCTCAGCATGATATTGAGGAGGGGTTGCCGTGTACTTCGGAGGGGTTGGCGTGTACTTAAGTGTGCCAAATATCTTTTCCTTGATTGTATATAGCTACTTAGACGAAGGAGTTTTGTGACACCTTGTCAGGAATGCTCTATTTACACAAGTTTTTAGATGATATTATGGTCTTAGCTTTGACGCTACGTTTTAAAAGCTAATAATCTACAAATATAATCGTGTATAAATTAAATGTATGGTGTTTCATTTCAATTGTATGTACAGATTCCAATGTACGTCTCACTTCCTATATTATTGTTAACCGCTCCACCTGATATCTTTTTACCTGGCTGAGGTGTTCACCTCTCAGTGTATTTAGCAATATTCAACTGCTCTCAAATTGTTTACATGATTTAGAGAATAAAGGTATCGCTTTTTAGCCGCTGTCGTGCATCTATCGTCTAATATAACAAGGGCTACATCATTTTGTTAAGCAAACACTTCAATTCAAATACAAATATCTAAAGTATACCAAGTTTATCAAATTAAATCCTACATTTTACAAAGAATTACCTAGGGCTTAAAATCGATCAGTCCCATTGTTGCTATGCGACCCCGATTGGTTCACGTAACGTATACACGTATTGCGTCGACTCGCACCGAGTTCGTGTCATGTCACACGGCTAAGAACCAATAAGATTTCAGGAACATTCTCAAGTGTTTAAAAATGTTAAAATATAAGTGAAAAAGAGCGAGGTACCCTATTTCGAATGACTTTTTATCTTTATTATTTGATTATATACAAATATTACATGCATATGAGTGTGATAGTACAAAATATATCATGAGGTCCAATTTTGACTTTTCTATTTCACGAGGCGTAGCTGAGTGAAATAGAAAAAATCATTGCGTTGTTGCAACTGAAAAATCCCTTAGTCAAAGGTCCCAGCAAACACAAAACGTTTTCGACATCATTCGCAAAAGGTTATAAAAGGTTGTCAGAAACGTTTAAATGGCGGGTTATATAAAAGGTATATTAAGAGTATAAAACGTTTTCATAAGCTTAAAAACATTTATTGATAATCTACTGATCAGCAAACAAAAATGTTTTACAGAAAACGTTTAAATGTCGGGTTATATAAAGTGTATAAAAACGTTTTAATAACATGCACAAAACGTTCTTGAAAACTTGATACAAACATTCTAAACAAGCATTTTAAAGCAGTCAAGTTAGCTCAAGCGATAAGGCGTTCGACTATGGTGCGAGAGGTTGCGAGTTCGAACCCTGGTGGTGCCTAGTATGCTCTCGTGGAAAAATTGAGTTAGCTTGAAATTCCCTTGGACAAGGAACTCACTGCTAATTTGTCTCGTTGTAACCCGTACGAAACTCGGGGAGCTGATCCTGGTTGCGATGGTTATTTGTGGAATGTCTAGGGTGTGCGCTCTTGAAGCAGCAAAGTCCCTGAATTGTTGTTTAATGGTTTATGGAATGATGTGGGGCCATAGTGGTCAGCGACAACCTGTAAAGTGTGCTGAGGCTTGTGGATCAACGTCTAGGCGTTGTGCCTGTGCGTAGCGCACTATAAATCACTGCGCTTCTAAACAGAATGTTATTTTGGGGTTGAAAAAATATTTTGCGAAAAAATGTTTGCCCAAAATATTTTCAATAACGTTTTAAAAACGTTTTCATGACATTTATATAACCCGACATTTAAATGTTATTAAAAGGTTTTGAAAAAAAAATTTAAAAACATTTCTGTGTTTGCTTGGTTCAAACATTTTAACATAATGTTATTTAAGTATTGACTCAATATTTTGCAAAAATAGTTTACAATAACATTTTTGAAAACATTTCAAAATATTGTTGTAGTGTGTTTTCATACAAAACGTTTTAAAACGTTATCATGACCTTTATATAACCCGACATTTTAATGTTATTAAAACGTTTTTACCTAAACCAAAAGCCAAAATATAACTTATTTAAAACGTTTTAAAAACGTTTTTGTGTTTGCTGGGGTATTAACTCTAGCTCTGTTCAATATCAAGTTAAAGAATAAAAATGGGCTTCAAGTTCCATCTTAATTTTAAGTTTCCATAAAAAAATCGCCACTCATGCCACTTGCATGAGAGTGCTTGCGGCTGATTGGACGGTAAAAGTAGCCACGGCCAATTGTTGCTTTACAAGCTCCCATTTATTAGGGTCTGGGTTATTATCAATATCAAACATGGTGTCTACAATTCCTGGAAATTTGCTGCTGGCGTATGAGTTCTTGCTGCTTGGGGCAAATACTATGTGTCTGCATAGATAAAGAAAAGCGATATAGAAAACACGTTACGAAAGAATACTGTTAAAGGCTAGGTATTGTTGGTCAAAGTAGCCAAAAAATCTATTTTCATTATCTAAATCAATATATTTTTCCAAAATAACACTTAAATGTTTTGCAAAAGTTCGTTCTACAAATCATATACTTTGAAACCTTGTAGTATATTATTGAAAAATAACACTTTGATGTTTTGCAAAAGTTCATTCTACAAATCACATACTTTGAAAACTTGCTTGATGTATTGTTGTTAATGAGTTATGTACGTTTTACAAAAGTTGTTTCAGCCCTCTTTACAACATAACTTAAGAACCACAGGACCTGTAATAGTATATCTGTGAATGTGATATTTGAATTCTTCTACACGCTCGCTAGGAAATGATCAATGCAATTTTTCCCAAAGCTCACTACCATTCGCAAGATCGCAACAGTTTAAAATAGTTGTTAACCTTAAACTTGAGTTAACATGGCTAATGGCATTGTAGAAAAAAATATTCACAAAGTGACCCTTTACCATGATTACCATTATCAAAAATGAATCCAAATATTCTACATTATATTGTGACCGTCATCTCCAGTCATTTTGTTACACTGAACAGAGTTTTCTTCAGCATTGCCTTTGGCATTGGTGTAATACCCGTCTTCAATTTGAGTTTATATGAAGATATTAAATCTGACTTCCAATGGTTATTAATTTCTTTTGTTACTCGTACTCTATCTTAACACGAATATGAGTGTTCATTAAAATTCCAAATTTTCAGTTGAAAATACATACATTTAGCCTACCTACCATAAACCTGCGGCTCGATTTTGCCATATTTTTTCTACTTGCAAGAGCAATCTTTTTGTTAAATATCTAAAATACAGATTGCCACCTTACCTTACACGTGGTCTATCAGGTAGTCCCAATGGGTCGGTAAAAGCACGTTCTAATTTTTGAAGTTGATCATTGTATGTTCGCACTTGAAGTACACTGTGTGACAAATATAATGATAAAACGTTATTCCTCATTGCACATAGTATAGAACACTATCAACAAAGACTCAATGAAAGTGCACATTCCATGGCACTCCACACAGTGTCATCGCCCCGATATCTTCATGGTAGAAATCGCCATGGTAAGTTGAATCCACAGCCACGCATGGCCATTTTATTCCGACCTTATGAGACGCATAATTAGCCAAGTGACCTGACTAAGGCTACTGACAATAGCCGGGGTAATTGATTTCTCGCTGTGTGAGTAAGCTTGTATACGACATTGCGGTCAATGGTCATACTGCCTCCACTGGAGTAGTGAGTGCCAGCGGCGGATCCAGAGCAGTCAGAGGGGGGGGCCCAATTGTTGAAAAAAATGTAAGTAATGGCCATGAAGCGGCTATCCCGGAGGCTTGCGCGACGTAGGGTGTCTGAGGGGGATGTGCCCCCTCAGAAGTTAGAGACTTTTGGAAAATGTAGACCCATTTGAAGCCATTTGGTGGACCATTTTGTCACTATTATTGTGTAAAATTTAAGTTTGAAAAAGCCTAAAATTGGAGAAAAACAGCCCAATTGAAGCCATTTGTGGACAAGTTTTGACTTTTATTGTGTGAATTATTGCTTTATAATTATGTACCAATAAAGTTGCGCATGCAGGGGGTGTCTGAGGGGGATGTTCCCCCTCAGAAGTGAGAAAATTTTGTAAAATGAAGGCCTAATTGAAGCCATTTAGTGGACTAGTTTTGCACTATTTATTGTGTAAAATTTTATGTTTCAAAAGGCCGAAAATTTGCGAAATGAAGGCCCAATTGAAGCCATTCGTGGACAAGTTTTAACCTTTATAAATTACCCGATATTGCTTTAGATGTAAACATAAAGTTGCGTACACAGGGGAGTGAGAAACTTTTGCAAAATGAAGACCTAATTGAAGCCATTTGGTGGACCATTTTTACACTATCATTGCTTTTTAAAACAATAAAGGGCCCGAACTCGATTTGTAAAATTTTAAATGTAACACTAACACTTTATAGGCCTAAGACTTGAGATTCGCAATTAAAGCATGCATGGTGTTGAATTGAAGTCGGCTCGGAGTCCGTCTTAATAGGCCTACTGACTTTGGTGACCACGGGCCCTACATATCGGTGGGCCCGCCGTAATTTTCACATGCTTTTAGGCAGAGGACCCGCCTTCAAGCAAAATAATCACTAGACTGACCCGACTGCGATTTAGGCATGGGCCTACTATACGTACAATTTAACCTTTTCCTTCTCCTTTCTCCCTTTTTTCTTCTTTTTTCTCCTTTTCTCCTCTTCTCTTCTCTCTCTCCTTTCTTTTTTTTGGGAGGGGGGGGGCCAGGCCCGCCGGGCCCCCTGAATCCGCGCCTGGTGAGTGCAGCTATAGCCTGCGCGCTGTAGTCCATACAGGACCAACGCAATATAAAATTAGAATTTTGGTCAGATTTTGAGTCAAGACGCACGGCCTTTTCTCAAGACGCAAGCTAACGACTATCATATCTGTTCAACACGTATTTTCAAGTGTATGAGACCAGATCTGGTTTCTTGAGACAAAATCATTTACGGGAGATATTCATCATTTTCTCTCCCGGCATCCGAAGATTTTCGTCTGATATAAAAATCGTGCATAGCAATTCACGTGTATCGATCCCGGGTATTTATTTTAGTATCTCTGCTGCACCAAATAATTATTAGCCAGGCGATGTCGGTGTGCTCCAGTGCATGCAAATCCACATTACTTTCCAATTTTACTCTTTAAAGAAATTTCAATAACCACTTCTTTACAGTTCAATTAGCATACACACAAACACATACACACAAACGCACCCCCGCAGGGTAATGCACCCCATGTGTGTGATCCTCTCTCCCACATACGCCTACCCATACACCCCTACATATAATCATACACCGAACTCACACCACACATAATCTAAAACAGGGACAACACAACAACATCATCAATGTTGTCTGTAAACCACTTTCTGCAATACCGATGCCAACTTAAAGGGGCATTTCGTGATCCACAGCCTCATCCCCCACTTTTCAAAAAAAAAAAAAAAAGTTGAGATTTTTACACCACTGGATACCTCTGGCTACATAATGTTTATGTACCAAATATTTCTTGCAGATTAATTCGTTTAGCAAAAATATCGCCAAATTTGAATTTCGTTCTGGTGCACCAGAACGAAATTACAACACAATTGTCTATGGAGCAGTGTAATACACATAATCATGCATAACTCGCAAACGCAAAATCGGAATCAACTGAAATTTTGGAAATAAGCTTTTTTCGCGGATATCTACTGAAAATGTCATAAAAAGAGGATGCTAGGATCACGAAATCCTCATTTAATTCATTTCATTTTACCAATTACAATGATAACAAGAAAAAACCTAACAGACATACACCCACACCCCATCTCTACACCACTCAACTAGCACATTAACACTCCAAAAATAATGCTAGCATTATAAGCTTAATAGAACATACTCAGTTTTATCAATCATATCAAGTCTTTCATGGAATTCAGTTGCTGCCATAGTGAAGTTGTCAACAGCAGATTGCATACCATCTGAAACAACAAGGTACAAAAAGTCAACAAATCAAATGAATTTATACAAATATGTTGCGAAAAGAATCTTTTGAAACGAAATGTGTATCACAAAAATTTTTTTCAAGATTTTGTTTGCCCGTCTGGTGTGATTTGAATATATTTGGTCGGTAAAAGGCTTTGGTAATTATAGCTTCACTGAAAATTATATTATTCTGTTTTAAATCCCAGAGTCCACAAAGGCACCTGTCAATTATATTCCTAATTTTACTGAAGAAACAAATATAGAGCCATTGAATTTTTATATTTTATTGTTTTTAGATGTTCAACAATTTGGGATCAATTATTTGAATCAATAAATTTAAACAGGATCATTAAAATGGTATAAAAGAGATACGTCCTTATAATAAATAAATAAATAAATAAATAAATAAATAAATAAATAAATAAATAAATAAATAAATAAATAAATAAATAAATAAATAAATAAATAAATAAATAAATAAATAAATAAATAAATAAATATATAAATAATATTAATAATAAATTATACCAAAACTGAGTCCTTCTTCAATCATCCGTTGTCCAATGTCCCCATCTCGTAAGTACTCAAAGTATCCCTTTACTGCAGCAGCATAGTCAGTAGCCGACATTGGTAAGATGAGAGAATCGGCTACATCCCTGGCTAACTCTGCTACAAGTTGTGCCGCAGCTAGATGATAGGTGAAGTCAGGATCGTAGTATTGTTCTACCAGATAAAATGTCTCGTAGACCGAATGATAGCATGGGTAGCCGGCAATACGGTATGTGTTCTGTCGGTGAGAATGCATTATGGGTAAATCTGAATTAACAGGTCAGTCACTGATTATTCACCAATCGTTTTACATACACTCTAGAGTGTAACGGGATATCAATATATTAGTCAACAATTTTGAATTCTAACCAAATGTGTTTTGGTTCGGGACGTACACCGAACAACCGATATACTAAGTAACAGAATTGGTGGGGGGTGTCAAATGTGTTTAAAATTTTTAACTTACACTGTCGTGTACATATGACAAATCTACGGCTGAAATGCCCCCGAGTTGTAGAAAAGGAGCATAGTCACTACCGGAACCTAAACTACCAATACTGAAATGAAAAGAACAATGTCAAAGGTAAAAATGGCAAGTTCGTTCAGAATTCTATTTTTGTTTCGAATGTCTTTGAATTGTGTACAATATTGATACCTTTCCCAAACTTACAAGGGTGTTCCGTCTGGGTTGAGGCCTGCCAAGCTTCTTTCTTTCCATGTGTCATATACTGTCACTCTTGTCCCCGAAGGTTTTGGATCTTTGACCTGAAAAAATGTAAAATAATTATGATGTTCTATCGGGAAGGGTCAAAAATCTAGTTATTTATTTCTATTGGAATGAAGTTAAATAAACAATTTACCACAAAGTGTATCCCAAAGTCATAGCTCTTACATAACAGCTAACATCTAAAACTTAGGGTGAACTCGCGACATATCTTGTCTGTAATGATTTACCTTCTTAGCTGCGGCGTATATAGCTTTGCTAAGATTAGGTGTGTCGGAGAATGAAATAACATAGGTACCTGAAAAGAAAAAAGAATGAGATATCAGTTCTCAATTTTATCCACACATGCATCCGTAATTGATCAGTTATACGTATAATACCGAGTCTTTGTGACTCTCATGAGGATGTTCAAAATGTTCAGATCAGGTTTAATAAGAGAAGTTTTCGCGATTTCGTAAAGCCAACGCTTACGTCCACGCGTATGTCAGTTAAACAACTTAAAAAATCACTACAGGGTGAATTGAAATAGTCTGCAACCAAATTTATAAAAAAAATTAAAATGAAAAAAATAGTAAATTTGCAGAATGACTTGAGTCTTCTATTGCC